>NC_043747.1:21474884-21718221 GCF_902148845.1 Salarias fasciatus | reverse complement strand
GGGAAGAGAGTTCAGCCCGCTTCATTTCATGTAGTTCTGTTCTGAAAATCAATCAAACACCTGTTCTTTGTGTTCTCCAAGGCAGGCAGCACTTCTTTCACAGTCCTCTCCACCAGCACCCCTCCCACTAGACGAAGCATTTCCTCGAAGGATCCACCTCCTTCAGGGTGTCGATTACTAAGCTGGAATATTAGTAAAATGATGAGAGAAAAAAGTCACAACAACGTGCCGATAAAATCCTTCATGAATTCTGGAATGACAGGAGGCGAGCGGAGCAGCACCTGTGTTCGGTAATGTCCATCTCCATGTCCGCAGCTTTGGACGCCATGCTGCGCTGCTCCTGACGCATCCTCTGAAACGTGGCCACCACCTGAAACACAGATACAAATGATGCGATCGCTCATTACACATCCCAGCCCTATTCTCCCTGTTTGAGGAGCAAAACCGTCCTTGATGCTGAGCAACTAAACCAAATAAATTTGAAAAAATGACTCCGATCTCAACATGAAGCCTATTTTAGTGATACTTTCTCATGCAAAATACCAGTTTTGCCCACAAGCCTCATATTTGACACTATTTTCATCCTATTTCTGGGCAGCTACGTTAGGAGCTGATGGGACAGTAGTGACCTGTGAGGAACTGCCCATCTTAAATCCACATCTCAATATATTCTAGAGAATTCAAACAGTGACACTGTGACTGATCAGTATGAAATTTACTAGTGATCAGTGGGAGTGGGTGGTCTCCGTGTTTGGTGCTCTGTGATAAAAATAGCCTCTGCAGTGAGTGAGTGGGCAGACCTGCCCATCCACTGCACGGGCGTGTGCACGTTTACTGCCTCCGATTATAACTGGAGTAATTTCCAGACTCCGGCAGTTTAGACGAGCACAGACAGCCGTGCAGGTCTGTAACTGAATAAACTAAATGATAAATCATCCTGTCGCTGAGCGGTGAGGAAGCAGAATGACGGCGGTGGGGAAGCTAGCGTTAGCCCCGGCCAGCCTGGAGACACGGCGGCGCCGCTAGCCGCTCCGGAGCCGGCCCCAGTGCACCAAGCCGGGCCGCGCGGACCGAAGCGAGCCGGAGTGGAGGTGCAGGTACCTGTTCCGCTGACGGGCCGGGCTGTTTCCCACCGGAACCGGAGCTGGATTTACTACCCGTGCTGCTACTGTTGGCTGCCATCTTGAACGGGGCTGCTGCGAAGGACCCCGGCAGGACGTGAAAGGGCGGCTTGTGCGATTGCCTGTGTAGAGATCCAGTCGGAATTAATTCTAAAATAAACATTTTTTTTAAATGTTGTTTGATTCGATTTGGATTTGGATTACTTTATATAATTTCAATTTGTTTCATTTAAGTAGTATGAAACACTGTTTAAAACAATAAGTTGATTCGTTCTTTGTCAGGTGACGTACGCTTAAGACAGCCGCAGTGCAATGTGGGTGGATTGGCCATTTTGGATGGTCGCTCGTTGTAAACAAGTCTTCTGCGTGCGGCATTAGCTGCGATAAAATGGGACACTGGTGCTGTGTGGTAGGCTGCCACGCCAAGTCGCACGGAAGAGACGGCAGGAAGGTGGACTACAGTGTGCGCTTTTTCCGGTTTCCCACCTGGAAGAGAGTTACGGAGCGCAGATCGAAGAAATCACGAAGAGGCGGCGCGAGGCCTGGGTGGCAGCGGTGAGGCGGAAGGACCTCACTTTCTACTCCATATCTCCCTTCATGCGAGTTTGCTCTCGGCATTTTCATAAAGGTGAGTCAGAGACTTTTTGAATAAGAAGTGTTACTGAATAACAAAGTCACTGTTTTCACATTGGCTAATGTCTTGCTAGCTAGCTAGCCTCTCTTGTAAACAGGCAAAGAGGAGGGCAGTAGAACGGGTTAATATGTATAGTGTTATAGCCCGAGGGCATTCAATGCTTTCTAAATAAAAACCTAACATGTGATTGCAGGTCAACCAGCATATGAAATGATGGAGACTGACCCGGACTGGGCGCCGTCCCTACATATGGGACACTCGTTTGTCACACTGACAAACACTGCACGCTCTGAAAGACCAATTATTAAACAGGAGCAGCTACAGGAAGAGACACCGGAGATGGGGGTCCACCAGGATGCAGACATTGGAGAGGTGCAGATCAAGAAGGAGGAGCCTGATGAAGAGCAACGGAGTGAGGAGGGGATGCTTGCTGCTGGAGACGAAGGCGATCGGCTGAAGACTGAAGATGAAACACATGAGGCTGGAGACGAAGGCGATTGGCTGAAGACTGAAGATGAAACACATGAGGCTGGAGACGAAGGCGATTGGCTGAAGACTGAAGATGACACATGAGGCTGGAGACGAAGGCGATCGGCTGAAGACTGAAGATGAGACCCACAACATAGGTCAGGATGTCACACGGACTGAGTGTGACCTGTGTGTGTTCAGGCGTGCCGAGGTAAACCGCCTGCTGGAAGAAAACCGAAAGCTGCGGCGTGAGCTTGACCAGTGCAGGATGTCTGATGGTTTCTTTGGAGAGGATGATGAAAAAGTAAAGTACTATACCGGCCTGCCAAACTTGGGAACCTTTATGTCATTATTCCACTTTTTGACGCCTCTCATGTCCGATCAAAAGAAAATCCTCACTCCCTGTCAGATGCTTCTGTTAACCCTCATACGCCTCCGATTGGATCTACCTGTGCAGCACCTGGCTCATCTGTTTCGCGTTTCCCCAAAGACGGTGTACAGAACATTTAACGACATGGTGTCTTTTCTTTATACAAACTTGAGCCATGCCATTATGGGGCCAGACAGAGACACTCTGCTCAAAGCGATGTCTCAGCAGTTCGTGGACGCCTTTGGACAGAAAGTGACAGTATTATTGACTGTTTTGAAATTTCCACTGAGAAACCTTCCGATCTGGAAACACGTGCCCAGATGTTCTCCAGCTGCAAGCACAGCCACACGATGAAGTACTTAATCGGCATCACGCCCAGGGGAGCCATTTCTTTCTTATCTAAAGGCTGGGGAGGCCGCACAAGCGACAAACACGTCCTCCTGAACAGTGATCTCCTGGACTGTTTGCTACCTGGAGACATCGTCCTGGCTGACAGAGGCTTTGGCATCCAGGAGCGTGCGGGCATGTTGTGTGCAGAGGTCAAACTCCCAGAACTCACTGGAGGCCGCTGTCAGTTAGCAGCTGGAAGTGTGGAGGAAACCAGAGAAATGGCTCACTTGAGGAGCCATGTTAAAATGGTGATGGGAAATGTTTGCCAGAAGTATAGAATGCTGACGGGAACCATCCCCGTCAGCATGATCCTCCCATGTGAAGGTGAAGAAGCCACAATGCTGGATAAGGTTGTCTCTGTGTGCTGTGTCCTGACAAACCACTGCCCAGCCACAGTTTAGAAACATGGATGGTGGACAAATATATGATGATGAAGTGTGTGTGTATATGTATAATATATATATATACGGTAGTTAAGACACTTGGAAGTTTTTTCTTTGTACTATTTGTGGAAGCAAAGTTTTATGTTTTTGCACATGATTTAAACCTGAATTAAAAAGTTATTCAGCGACATTTCTGAAATCTTCTTGACTGTTTTCCTCTCTTGAGCACATCAGTGACTACTGTTAGTTTTGATAATGAACATTACATTACTAATTACACTTCAAAAATCTTGTGTAGATAAACAGTGAGTAGGAAATAAGTTTACTAACAAAACAAGAAGCTTGACAGTTTTACTTTTTTAGCGATTTAATGTTTTCTTCATCCATATTTGTAAGCACTCATGCCGTAAACCTGGTAATTTGTTATATACTCTGATGAAATTAGTAAAACTCACTGTGCTTCTGTCTAGCTACTCTGTTTTGTCCGTGTCTGCAATACAACCAAAATGGCGCCCAGAGGGCGTGGCTGACAGAGACCGGTCTGTCAATCGTGCAGGTGTAGACTTGCGCATTCTATCAGTCTTGTATATTTACTTGGTTTTTCACAGATGGGACACGCCTTGACCCGAGCACTGAAATCAGGCTGTGGCTGCTGGGAGCAGTGTAGCAGTTATCAGCTGATACTATCAGCACCTTCCACAAGATATTTTAGATTGATTAGTTTTTTTTTGTTTTTTTTAGTCACCTTAAACCACAGGACACTTGTACTTAAAACAGCGTGTTTTCAACTTTTCTTGATTTATTAATACAAGAGGGGAGATTCTCTAATTTGTAACTGAGTTATTCATTATTTTCCCTTCTGCTACTATTATTATTAATATTATCATCATCATCACTGTAGTAACGATGATAATAGTTAGAAAACTTAAAGAATTTCGATCTGGGATCAATTATTCTCTTCTATTCCAGTGTTGTAGGAGTTGTCCAGTAGATGGAGCTGGAGTGTTTATTTGTCCTGTTCCTGTCCACAGACAGAGAGAGAGAGAGAGGAGAGAGAGCCGGGTTCTTCCTGGTCCTGCGCTCTGTGCTGTAAACACTGACTGAAGGCTCCCAGTGACTCTGAGTGACTCCAATGTTGAGGATCAGCTGCCTTCTGGGATCTGCGCAGCACCTGGCCTCCATCCAAACCCTGAGGAACACCATCCAGCTGCACAGCAGGTGGAGTTCATGTTGTTGTGTTGAACATGATCAGTGCTGGTAAATCATTCTCCATGATTAAATGTCTTCAGCCACACTTCCAGCAGAGAGTCAGTGAAGTTCAAGTCTGATCGGTTCTGCTGTTCACAGTAATATAAAACTGAGTAACTCCTGCTGTTAATGATCAACCACAGATAACCTGTTGTTTCTTTCTCTCCCAGCTTCTGAATCCAATAATATTTGCGTCCTCCTGCCCGCAGCATGTCCGCCTCCCGTCCCCCGCTGGCCGCGGTCTGCCAGGTCACCTCCACCCCGGACAAGGAGGCCAACTTCTCGTCCTGCCGGCGGCTGGTGGAGGAGGCCCGGCGGCGGGGGGCCTGCATGGTCTTCCTGCCCGAGGGCTTCGACTACATCGGCTCCAGCCGGGAGGAGACGCTGGACATGTCCGAGAGCCTGCAGGGAGACATCATCTGCAGATACGCCAGCTGGCCAGGTCCGAGCCCGGAGGGATGCTGATAGAATCTAAACATCACGTATAGGTCAGTTTCTTTGACTTCCTCTCTTTTCTACAGAGACCTGCAGGTGTGGCTGTCGCTGGGAGGGTTCCACGAGCGAGGACCCGACTGGGAGAAGGACCGGCGGATCTACAACAGCCACATCATCATCAACGACAAAGGTATCGTCGTGCAGTCAGAGGTCAGGAACACATAATGCTTGTTAATATCCCATCATTCTTGTTCCTGCAGGGGAGCTGACCTCAGTCTACAGGAAGTCTCACCTGTTCGACGTGGAGCTTCCAGAGAAAGGAGTTTCCCTGAAGGAGAGCTCCTTCACCGTGCCGGGACCCTCGCTGCTGCCCCGGTCGACACCCCCATCGGAAAGGTGGGGTGCTCGTCCTCCTCCGCTCGCCGTCTCTCAGCAGAGCGGATGTCTGTAACGTTCTTCTTCTTCAGGTCGGCCTGGGATCTGCTACGACCTCCGGTTCCCGGAGCTGTCGCTCGCCCTGCTCCGCCACGGCGCCGACGTCCTCACCTACCCGTCGGCCTTCACCGTGGCGACGGGGGCGGCTCACTGGGAGGTGGGTGAGGTTGACCAAAGGTCAAAGGTCACGAGATCACGGCGTGAGGCCGAGCTGACGTCCTCCGATCCCCCAGGTGTTGCTGCGTGCGCGCGCCATCGAGACCCAGTGCTTCGTGCTGGCGGCGGCCCAGGTGGGCCGGCACCACGAGCGGCGCTCGTCATACGGCCACGCGCTGGCGGTGGACCCCTGGGGGGAGGTGCTGGGGGACTGCGGCGGCGAGGAGCCGGGCGTGGCGCTGGTGGAGGTGGACCTGGACAAAGTGAGCCGGACCAGGAGGAACATGCCGGTGCAGCAGCACCGCAGAGACTCGGCTTTCTACAGCAACCTGGATCAAAGCTGAGCCGCAGACTTTACAGACCGGGAAGGATTTTAATGATGGAAACAGATTATGTACCCAAAACAAATCATCAGCCAATAAATATACAGTTATAGCTTTAATCACTGCAGTAGATCACCTATTTTCCTTTTTTAAAGCTCACTTTATCTTCTTTTCAGACCTTGAAACTATTCTGAGTGAAATTACCCGCATTGATCAGTAGGTGGCGCTGTTCGTCCAGGAAAACAGGAGAAGTTGCAGTAAAACATTTTGTTCCAGGGTTGATCACTGATTAAAATGAATCCTTTACTGGTAAAGTGACCATCTCTGGCTCATCCGGGTTCTTCTAATCAAAGATTGATGGATTGAAACCAGTGGACTTAATACATTATTCAGTATTGATTCTACAAACTGATTTATATTATCAAAGATACGCAATTGAGAGTTTTACTCACTTTGCCATCGCTCTTTTCAAAGAGTTTCTGAAGGGTCAAATACACCTACCTATAACCCTTTTAAAGTGTCAAAAGTAAAAATACGAACATCGCTGTGTTGTAGTTAAGTGCAGAACTCCAAAATCTCACATTTTTAATGATTAAATGCTTAAACTGTCTAAATGTGATACATTTGTTCAATTTATATCACTTCTTATTGATAACAGTACATTGTTTTCATCCATTATGAGTGCAGTGATTGAATACAGTGTGGTTACTCTGACAGTTCTTTTTAGGTTTAGTTGTTTGAACCATTGGTTGCAGGCCGGATTGATGTGTGTGTGACGAGCGTTTCATTTCTGCGATCTCCTGACTGCTCAGCACAAATAATGGATCCCTGATGCATTCCAGAGAACAGGGCATTAGTCTGTAACTTTTATGACCAGGAGAGCTGTTTTCATGATTTTCCACCAAATAAAATGTGTCTGGAGCCATAAAACATATAATGACCTGAACAATATTACTAATTTTAAGTAAAGGTACACATTTATATTATTATTACATTGTTAGCTGTTGTGGATATTTTAAAGGTTTCTTTTTTTCCGATGGATTTTCAGTTTCTAGCTGCAGTATGTCGTACAGATTGACCTACATTTTTTTGTATTTTTTTCTGCCTGTTTTCTTTGATCTCTTTTTGTTTCTTTTACCCTTCACCTTTTTTCCTTATTTTTGTTTTTCGCTCCCGTCCCTTTTATGTAGTATTTTTTGCCTTTATCTTTGTCCTTCTTTCTGTTTTGCTTTTTTTTTTTTTTTGTCTTTTTTCCCCTCTTATTGAGCGGTTTTTGATAAAATGGATAAAACCGCTGGGATGTAGCAGGATGTGGAGCGGCTGTTCCCCCCTCCCCTGCCTCCCCCCCCCCCCCCCCCCCTCCTGTCTGCCCTCCCCCCCCCCGGATGATGTGAACAGGAAGTGAGCGTCACCGCCACAGGAACACGGGCAGGAATGGGACTGAAAAAAGCAAAACAGCATCCTGAAGAGGAGCACCATGTCTCCTCCGTCCGCGTAGGGAACCCAGAGGCGCGAGGAGGACGATGCTCTGCGGCGTCCCGGCGGGAACCGAGGCTTCTGGAAGGTACGACCCGCCGCCGCACGGCTCCGGCTAGCTGGAGGATGCTGATGGAGAGGCGGAGGGTTCCTCCACCCAGAGGCCGTCCGTCCGTCCCCGCATCCGTGCACCCATCCGCCCCTCATCCGCCCACCCGCGGTGTGTGTGCCCCGGCGGCTCCGCTCGTGTTCAGCGGGGCGTCCCGGTGGAACCTGCCCGGTAGAGCTGTGGGGACGCGGGGAGGATGAGGTGGAGGAGCCGCCGGGCCCTCCGCGCACACACGCACGCGCACGCACACACACACACACACACACACACACACACACACACACACACACACACACACACACACACACACACACACACACACAGAGGCTGGTGTCATGCAGCAGTGAATTACAAATTTACAAACTTGCTTTTATCAGTATATATCTATAATGTCGTTTTACTCTTCCTCAGTTTGATTTCAAGAAGCTGCCTGTTGCAGGAAATACTCTAATTACTTTAATTAGTTGTTTATTTGCATACTTTTTATTTTATAAATGGTTTTTTTCAAGTAGTGGACATACTTTGGTACAATTTACATTTTTTAATCCACTTTGCGACCCTTAATATAAAATACTGTGGTTTCTGCTATTAAGTTCTTTACTTTTATTTGTATATTTTCAGGTAATTTTATACTTTTTTAGGAATTTGTACCTTTTTCTTGCTTTACTCCTGTGATTTGACACAAATACTGTTATTACTGTAGTTTAGTGTTTTTTTTGTTTAAATCTTCTTTATTTTGAAGGAATTCAATGGAATCTTTACATTTTTCATACTTTTATTCCCGGTAATATTATCTTCAAATATGTATCCGTAGATACTTAGGTACAGGTTGACCCTGTAATTTACTGCAGTAGATTTGGATAGTTTATTTGAAAGAAATATTTAATTATATGTCTGAGGAATGGCTTTAGTAAATTCTGTTAAATTCCTGCTGGTGATAATGAAATGCTGTTTAATGTAATTTAGAAATAGTACTCTGAGTAGTTATGTGGGATGTACTGCACTTGTAATTAAGTATAGTTTAATCAACATAGCAGTGGTTCTGTACTGTTTTCACTCTGATGATGAATGTGACTGTATAACAGCGCATTGATTCATTTGTTTGCAGTTGGATGATCAGGAGTTTAGTAAAACAGCGACAAAGCTGTTCAGTTACATAAGACATGACAGAAAAGGTCTTTTTTCTCACATCCATCATTTCCCTCCATTGTGACGTTGTTGTTCAGGCATTACTCAGGTTTCATTGTCAAACATAAACTCGTGTTGTCGCTGCCCTCTGTGCTCAGAGCTGTTGTGATTGATGATTAGCCCAGTGTGTGTGTGTGTGTGTGTGTGTGTGTGTGTGTTTACGGGCGCTCCTCATTTGATTTGCTTCCCCTGTCGGGGTTAATCAGCTCTCAGTGATTGTGTTACCTGTCATCCGGTCTGCTCTCGTTCTTTTAATTAAACACAATCTTTTCTGTTTCACTCAGTCACATTTTCAGTCACCTCATTTAATTATTCGTCCTCCGTAATGTTTTCAAATAACATGATAGATTAGATGGTAGCTCATTACTGTATTTTCCTGGACGATACGTATAATTATTTTGAGTAGTTGGCTGGTCTTGTACTATGTTGATGCATTCTATCCAGCGCCCATTAGATGTCACTGTTTGACAGCAGAAGGCTGCTAAGTTACCACAGAAAACCTTCTGACGGAGCAGGAAAAATGGCACCGAAAAGAAAAAGCTTTCCGTTTAAAATGCATCAGAAAACAGAAGCAGAGCAGCAGAGACTACGTTTACATGCAGCTAAAATTCGGGTTCAGGTCAATATCTGGGTTTCTGAAACATTAGAAAACCCCGTTTACATGCTTTAACAGATAGAGAGTTACCCCGTTTACAATGTCAGCGCATTCAATCGGGATCTCCCTTCCAAACCACGGTCCACGTCATGCGTTCTCACAACAAAACAGCTCTGACCGGAGCAGCTTGTGTTGCCAGATTGGGTGGGGTTTCTGCCAAAGCAAGCTTCTTTTTTTGAGGACGTTGGATGGGTTGATTAAATGATATGTGTTTATGACGTGTTTTTTTATCATACAAATACGGTTTTTAATGTGCTTTTTTCAACCGAGATGGAGGTTGGCCTGCTTCTACGAGTTTCAGATTTTTTACAGGCGTAGATCGACAGATCTGGCAACCTCACTCCTCTGGACTGCAGAGGCAGACGCTGCTGTGATGACTCCTTCTGTAGACGGAACGGAGAGAGAACGGTTGTTCTGTTGTTCATGATTTAATGGTGACTTTCAGAAGGAAGCCTGTGCGATGTGCGCGCTCAGAATATCAGTTCGTATTGTGCGTCCGGAAGCCTGACCACGGACACAAAATGTGTGTGTAGTTTCGCGCTACTCGTTGTGGACTCAAAAGACCATGATTCATTGCGGATGGGAGCGTGCGCAGAACCAAAAACAATGTCTCTTAACTCGTTATCTGTTTACACGGCGGCACTTTCGAGTTTGAAAAGGAGTAACCCAGCGGTCTTTATTGGGTTTTACAAATCTCAAAATGAGCTTTTCCAGGTTTTGGCGAGTGTTTACATGGCCACGCGCTATTGGGTTATTGCCAACATTTGAGTTTGAAAAGGGTTATTGGCTGCATGTAAACGTAGAGAGAGGTGTGAGTGTGAAGAGCAGATAAACTTTTATTTTTCTTAAATTTTTACCCCAGTCCCAACCCGATTTCTAAATCTGCTCATATCATTACATTTCAGATGCAATAATTAAGGTTCCTCACTTTAGATCTGCTAAAATTCAGGTAAAATAGACATTTGAAATCAAAATTCACACAGTGATGTTCCAGCTTATTCACGCTGCTCACACTCTGTCTCCAGCCTAGTAATGAAACGTGGTTGAACGCCAGTATTTTATAGTTTTAAATTGTTGTGATCGTTTCATAATGTGTCCTACAGTCCTTTTGAAGTAGTCTAGGAATTGGGTTTTATTGTCTTTCAAAATTGTGAATTTGCCATATTATATTTGCTTGAAAATTCTATTTTTACAGAAACTGAGGAATTCATTTTACTTCATGTTGTCTAATAACATATTGTTAAATCAGGAAAAAGACAGCTTTTAATGTCAACTCTCCCTCTGGTTTCTTAGAAACTTGCACTTTGAGCACAGGGATATGAAGACCTTAACTCAGCTGCCAGTTAACACTTTCCCAAGTAAACTGCTGGTCTTACCTGTTATTGTTTCGCTAACTCCGGAATACTGCCAGAAGAAGAATGCTTGTCGCTATGATCAGCATTAGCAACCTGGGCCCTGCTTCAACGACAGCGTTTCTGCATCGTTTTTTGCATTTTTGTTTTCAAAAATGTTTCGTGTTACACGACAACGTTTTGAAAATGTTGCAGTTCATTTACTACGGCCGTGTCGCGCATGCTCAGTAGCAGTGTTTTAGAAAAATTCCTCTTTCCTCATTTCCACGGAGACTGAGTTGGAGCATTTTCGAAAAGTTTCACTTTTGCAAACGTTGCGCTTTCAGTGGGTCCCAGCACCGAAAAACACAACGAAAGTTGTGTCTTTTCAGATAAAACATAATAGATTTTTCTTCATCCTTGATAAATAATCAGGGATTTTGGAAAAATACCAGTGACTGTACTGAAGTCATTTTCATTCGGTGGCCCAACGCAACATTTGACCCCGTCTCTAAGGACAAGGCGGGAGATCCTCAGTCCAGCAGAGAAAGGACGTGTTTTGTCCGCTTGGAGAGCTTTCTCTTTTTATTTTCCTGTTTGTTCAGAAAGAAACAGTTTAAAGTGAAGCGGTTTCAGAAAATCCTTCCTCATTCACTCTGCAGTTCACCGTGACGGGTGTTATTGTTGGCCAGAGCGGCAGACTTGCGTTATCTCCATTGTTGTTGTTGTGGTGTACGGCCTCTGCTCACTCCAAAGGGAATAATACTGTGAGACGTGCGTAGGCTGAGTGAAACTGATAGCTGACAAAGCCTTGCTGATAACACACACACACACGCACACACACAAATAAGCAGAGGACCCTGAATGAATTGGGGACACCCTAAACATGCCTAAAGTTTTTGCGTTTTCATTTGTAGTTCGTCTCATCATTATCAGAAGGCCGAATTCTGTCTGAGGACTGGCTGGATGAAAAATGTGTCCAGAAATTTCTTCTAACTTTACCATCCAATCCGTCAGTTCCTGGTACAGCTCCAGTGAGAGGTAACCAGAGTGTGGGGCTGCAGGATAAATCACAACACTCGCTTTGCATGAGGCTGTCTGAATGTGATCCCTGGTTTTCCACACGCTGCGCATTCATTCTGCAAATTCAGCATGACAGGATGTCAAATATGAAAGAAAGTGTAATTAATCCGAATTGACAGCTGTAATTATTTCTTTCTAGTGACCGCAGTGGTCAGACGCACCAAAAGCAAGGAAAATTTACCAAAAAGAACAAAAAGTCTGTGAAGCGCTGGTGGGAACTGCAAATGATAGAGTATTTAAAAAAAAAAAAATAGCAGGTGTAAATAAGGGCCAAGAGAAAGAGCACTGTTATTTGGAAGAAAGACATCTCAAAACAAACACATTAAAGGGACTGTATCATGCTTTTTTAGCTAGTCCAAACCCTAGCTTTGGCCTTAACATGGCAGTAGTTTATTTTTGGCGCTAAGGAAAAGTCATTTTGTGTGAAATAAAAGATTTTCTGGGGCTAATTCTGAAACCCAGAAGAGAAAACGCTCCGTTTCACTGAAAATCCCGCCTCTCCCCCTGTGGATTTTGACTGACAGCGAACTTCAACCAATCGGAGCCTCAAAACAAATATGTTATGCGTTAGCTTCTCTAAGGGTTAGCTTTAGCTCTTAGCTCTCAGCAGCAGAAACACAAGGAAAGCTCAAACACCCAGGCACGAAGGGGGAAAAAAAACGCTTTGGGGGTGTTTTTGATAATATAACAAGGTTAAATCATACAAAAGTGAATTTTGCATGATACAGCCTCGTTAACATCATCTGCATAAGTGCTTGGATTTACTGTAAATGTTCACCAGGGCTGCATGATAAATTGCAGATCACATGACGGTGTCAACACTTCCATGATGAGCTGCGGTAAATTGTGTTTTCCTGCTCTGCATGTCAACAGACTGGAATGGGCTGAAGATGGATCATATTTCATTTCCTTTTCGTCGCTTGAGCCTGAATTTCTTACTGAACTTTCTTTAAGCGGAGAGAACAAACAACTTCACATCAAAATTCAAGTTTTACATTTATTCAGATGTATACTGCAGCAACAGATGAAAGGTTTTCCTTCTCTTGCATCTCTCTTCACCATCTCTTTTCTGGTTCCAGTTTGAAGCCTTTCCGTTTGGTATTTTTTTTTTTTAATTACAGTCATCCTTTTGAGTTTTTTTCACCTGAAAATCAAATTTGTCTTGTAGTATTTACTAATGATACCTTCTTCAACTGTGATTGAAATCAATGCCCAAAAAAACCAGTGGGAAGTTCTCTTGTTCTGTCTGTCTGGATCTCCTGAAGGATCCGGGGACGGTTCCCTGTGGACACAGCTACTGCAGCAACTGTATTAAAAGCCACTGGGATGAAGAGAAGAACAAAGGAGTCTACAGCTGTCCTCAGTGCAGAGAGAAGTACATGCGAAGACCTGACCTGAGAAAATATCATGCTAGCAAAGTTAGTAGAGGATCTGAAGAAGACTGGACTCCAAGCTGCTGCAGCTGATCTCTGCTCTGCTGGACCTGAAGATGTGTCCTGTGATGTTTGCTCTGGGAGGAAGCTGAAAGCTGTCAAGTCCTGTCTGGTCTGTTTGGCCTCTTACTGTGAGGAACACCTCCAACCTCACCATCAATCTCTGCTTTTAAGAAACACCAGCTGGTGGAGCCCTCCAAGAAGCTCCAGGAGCAGATCTGCTCTCGTCACAAGAGTTTCTGTCGCACCGATCAGCAGTGTATCTGTTACATCTGCACCATGGAGCTAACACAGAGGCCATGAAACAGTCCCAGCTGCAGCAGAGAGGAGGCAGAAGCAGAAGGAGCTGGAGGAGAGTCGACTAAACATCCAGAGGAGAATCCAGGAGCGAGAGAAAACGTGAAGCTCACGTTTCAAACACGAAGCTCACCACACCCAGTTCTGCTCAGCTACCCCTCAGTGTCAGCCCTCAGTGAGCCCACACACTGCCTCCAGAATCCAGACTGCTCCTCTCAGATACTTTGAGGATGTGGCAGCAGCTGTGTCAGAGAGCAGAGAGAAACTACAGGACATCCTGAGAGAGACGGGACAAACATCTCACTGAGAGCCGCTGAAGAGGAGCTTTTACTACCACAACCACAGACCAGAGCAGACTTCCTACAGTATTCACAGCAGATCACACTGGATCCAAACTCTGCACACAGGCAGCTGTTATTGTCTGACGAGAACAGAAAAGTCACTTAACATGGCAAGATCATTCTTATCCTGATCATCCAGACAGATTCACTGAAAAGTTTCAGGTTCTGAGCAGAGAGAGTCTGACTGGACGTCAGTTTTCTAGGTGAGGCCTCCACATTTCGGAGCTGAGACATTGATGAGTTTTTCTGACAGGAACAAGATTTGAAGCTAGAAAATGGATGATACATGAGCGTTGAAATTGGTATTGACTGATATGTCTTTTTTGTTTATACATTCCACTATTGGTCCGATATTAACAGCCGATATTCATTTCCATTAGTTTACTGTTGTGTGTGTGTGTGGGTTACAATTCTTTAGGTTATAGTTCAGTCACGTTCTGAGTTAAAGGTCACACTATAGACTTGGGTTTCTCACATGGTCCTAAATATTGGTCAGTTACATGTGGAGGACCTTCAGATGAGTGATCACTGTTGAATTTTGTTTAGCTTGTTGGCACCCTCTGCTCACTGTGTGGAAACACAGAGACGTATTGTGTGTGATTCAACAGTCGGTGCAATTCTACTTTATTTGAACACACTGCTATTGAAACTAATGATGTTGAGTCATTTGTAGAACCTGATACCTCTTGGTCAGCGGACATGTGTTTTATCACTTCTACGCTGATGACATACAGCTGTATTTTTCTTTTAATGCCTTTCTTGAGTTAATTTTTTACCTGTGTTCTGGAATGTGTCGTGCCTCAAAGACTTGCTCTCCTCAGACTACCTGCAGATAAATCCAAGCAAAACGAAACAGCCCCTGACAATATCACCCCCCGGATTAGAATCCATCTTGGTTCTCTGGGTTTTGGATTGATTTTAAAATGTTAGTTTGGACTTTCTGTGTTGCATGGTGAGCCCCCCCAGTACATTATGGACTTATTGTGCCGCTACTCCTTACAGTGAACCCTTCAGTCTTCAGATCAGAAGCTCCTGAAGGTCCCAGACACACGGTTTATTGACCATGCGATAACGCCATGGCCCGTGACACGTGCTCGTGTCAAGGTGTCGGTGCCCGTCCGTGGAGGAGATGTGAGCCTGTTGGCCGCAGGGAGGGCAAAACGCTGAGTCACGTCTCGGCAACGGTCCGCCCGGGCAACGCCTCCATAGTGACCAGCCGGAGGAAGATAAGGCTCCACACAGCTCAATGCGTTGTGTAACATCAGCAACACTTCGTTCCCTCGCTGCTGCTGCTGCTGCTGCTGCTGTCTACCCTCAGATATTCACCCGCATGGCCTGGAGGAGCGCTACATTGAAAATAGGCCGCTGGTCATAATGTTATGGCTGATCGTTGGGCAGACGCCTCAGTCAGTTTCCCAGTCCTGATTACTGTTTCCATTTCTGCTGCAGACTGTCATAATTATAACTATCACATTTCACCAGCAGAGCCGAACAGAAGAAAACCAGACAATGACAAATAAAGCGGTAAAGAAGCAAAGAACTGCAGTTCACCACATGAAAAGACAAATATGCACCTTTTTTTATTATTATATCAGCTTTTTATATTCCTGTTTGATTAATCCTGGCTTGCAGCTCTGCAGGAACCAGCAGACCTGCTGTGATAAATTGCGTGATTCCTTTAAATGCCAGAATTAATACAGAAATCTTATTAAAAAAAGAGAGAAAGGTGTTTCAATAAAACAGAATAGCTTAAATGAGGTTTAGTCAGTCGAGAGAAATTGTCACATGAATTCACCTGGCAGATCTCTGCCTCTGAAAACGAGCGAATTAGATTTTCTGACCACCACTGATGGATTTGGCTCGAAGGGACGAGCTGTCTCTCGTGAATCAGTGGGATTGTTCTTTCCTCGTTGCCTCAGATCGAGGATTTTGGTTCTAGTTTGGTTTGCTGGGCTCAGATTTCACTTTGTTTTGTTCAGAGGTGAGTGATTTTTTGACCACACACCTCAAAAGAAAGCAAGTATTAAGTGAAATGTACAGCATATTGTACAAAACTCATGCGCCATTTGATATGATAAAGTAACGTAAAAGATATTTATGGAGCTGCACTCCGCTATGTGGCCAGACCGTTTGACCTGGTGGTTTTCTGTGGTCTGAAGATAGCGATGAGCCACACCCGGCCACGCCTAGCCGTGGAACCAGTCAGCTCATTCGTGTGTGTGTGTGTTTGGTGTGTTGTGTGTTGTGTTGTGTGTGGTGTGTGGTGTGTGTGTGTGGTTTCATTACAAGATCAAACAACAGCTCCGACTTAGTGGCCCTGCGCTCTAACTACATCGTCTTCAACACTTCTGTCGTTGTTGGTGTGAACGTGGAACTTTTCTGAAACGAGGCTTTAAAGTAAACTGCTGCTTTTACCGATGCATATAAAACATTTTTCTTGTTTAAGAAAGCAGTGTCCACAATTTTATACAAAACAAACAAGACAACCTTCTTGGATCAATGGAGCTTGACCTCCACTGTTAGTAAACTGTGTTTCCTTCTCTTGTTTTCCTTCGTGGCGTTTTCTGAGTCTCCCTCAGGGAGCTTTGCTGCACTGAAGAATAATGAGGGTGAAGTCAGTTAAAGCAGCTCCTTAGGACGGACATGGAGGCAGAGGATGTGTTTTATGGGACCGGGCATTGTTTGACATACCGTAGAAGTTATATGATCGTCTTTTCGAGGCAGCGAATCCTGATCCTCGTGTTTAACTTGGTGGAGGTTTTCATTTCCTGATTTTACATTTAAGCAAGTTCATGTTTCAGGTTGCAAATGATACTTTATGGTGAATTTCACTCAAGTGTTGGAATTTATATATATTTTTTCCCCTACATTCAAAGATAAATACCTGAATGTTCTCCATCTTACATTCTTCAAAGTGGCCACCATTTCTTCCAGCATGTCTTCTTGGAACCCCCCCACCACCACCACCACCTCTCTCTCTCTTGACTATTTGCAAACTATCCCTGTTGTGGTGCAGTTTGCTGCTCGGCCACAGGGGGGCGTGGTGTGAGAGCAGGTGATGTGCTGAGTCCTCCTCTCTGAGGTTCAGCAGCAGCATCCTCATCACTCCTGTCACTGTCCAGTGTAATCCTGCGCTCCATAAATACACCGAGACAAATACCATCGTTAAAGTAGGAGGAGAGAAAACACAGGAAGACCGCAGGAATCCACGTAATCCAGAGATATAACTGAGCCCTACTCCATCACTTTCCTTGTAGCTTTTCTGTCGACTGCTGTTAAAATGTTGAGGAAACTTTTCAGTCAAATTCAAAGTCATTTAAATGTTGCGTCTTCAACGTTTATGACCAAAATAATTTGTTTTTCTATTTATTCATCAAAAGAATGGGGTGTGGAGACATATGTAACCATTATAATGTTTATAACAAAGTGAATCTAAAGTCGCTATAGATACAAAAACTGTATTTCAAGATGCATTTATGATTTTTTTTTGCAGTTGTTTTGATAGTTTTAACTGAAATCTCTTTATTTTAGTGTTTTTAAGCCAGTAGCTGTTTTATCTATTTCAATTTACATTTTTAAAAACGTATGTTTTATTCCAATTAAGTTGTTTTAGCTGCTTTAGCCATCTGGATTCCCTGAGATATTATTTTCTCTTCTCTTCTTTAACCATTTTTAATCTTTTTAGTAGTTTCAGCCATTTTTTCCTTGTAAACTTTTTGCAACAGTTTAAACAATTCGAATCCTTTTGGCAGTTTTCTGCCTTTTTCAGCAGAGCAATAAGAGTCATTCTGAAAGAAAGCTGGGTGTGACACCAAATAAACGGTTTTGTTTTAAATCCAGCGCTCTGAGAGCTTCAGGATGCCACTGCAGAGAGGCTAAAGAGCCATCTGAGAGTATGAGGAAGAACCTCTGGAGCTAGAACATGACCATTTGTCTTTCACAGATAGTCCATTTAGATATAATTCATAAAACCTCCATGGTGAGATTAAATTTTTCCTTCTATCTTTGGTCAGTTGTGGCCAAGATTCCAAACCAGTGTGAAAAACAACAATTATTCTGGTTTCATGCCTCAGCTAAAGGCTGCAGGCGTCTCATTCCTGCACACTACCTGCTCCCTCCTTCCGCCTTCGCTTCCGCTCACTTTGACCGATCGTTCTCATCTTCCTCGTCTTGTCTCAGCTCATCCCTGACGCTGCGGCGTCTTCACAGTCCAGCGTTGGCCTGTAAACATTTGTCCTCGTGCTGCTCAAGTCCTCCAGCACATCAGCACTAAGCTGTGATTCCGTGTTTTCTGGTAAATCCTCGATTTTCGAGATATTCAGAAACGGTCGAGGGGTTGCAGTTATGAGTAGACATGCGTGACGGATCCTGTCAGCAGTAACTGGAGAGGAATTCATGGGTAAAACAAGGACAGAGATGAGGAATGGTTCCTGTTCTGTTCCCTGACAGCAAATGCCCCGTCACCCTCTGGGTTCCTCTTCAGTTCCTGGAATCGCGAACGAGGACGAGGCAGAGGACCTGGCTGCTCCAGGTCACCAGGACTCCAGCAGTCTGTCGTGAAACAACAATACGTTATGGCATTTTAGTTGAGTCTGAGCAGTTTGGATGAAAACCTTTTGGAAAATGAAGAAATGACTCTTTCGTGTTCACTGTTTCCATAGTTTTCAGGGTATAATTCATCCTACAAGCTTGTTTTTACATTGATATTGGGAATAACCACAGTAATAATATTGGTATCCGGTAAAAAATGTTCATTTCGGTGCCTCTCTATAAATAATGCTTATATTATCAAGGAGAAAGGCTGATTTCTCATGAGTACAGTGATACTTGAAGTGAATATAATTTGACGTATTGCGATGACTTCAGGTGTGTTTTCAGTAGGTTAGACTGAGTTATTGGCGCCATAATGATGGTATATTTCCCAAAGCTCTATTTCTCTGCCTACTGGTACTTTTTGAAGAAGCGGTCACGTATTTGTAGGTACCAAACCCTTCGACTATATGGCTGCACGACGGAGCCAAAAGTCTCTATTCTATTTATTCTGCTGACGACAGTCGTGATGTTGGATGGAGTTACTTTTCTGCGACGGCATTGGTTTCTAAAGAGAATGAATATTCCTGAGTGTGGCTGCAGGACGGCCTCCCTGTGTGGTCTCTGTTCACCTGCACGCCCCCGCCCCCCCCCCCCCCCCCCCCCCGCCCACCTGTGTGCCTCCATAGTCTCACCTCACCTGGTCGGCTCTGTAACCTGGCCTCCCTCACAGCACAGTGTGTATATCTCCACCACCTCCCTCCTCCCTCCCTCCCTGCCCCCCCCCCCCTTATCATCCAGGGTACCGGCGCGTTGCTAAATGGAGTCGGAGCAGCTGTACCACAGGGGCTACTGCAGGAACAGCTACCAAACAGCATCGCTAGCGCCAGCAGCGACGAGGAGCTGCTGGATGGAGCCGGCGTCATCATGGACTTCCACACCACCGAGGACGACAACCTGCTGGACGGGGACGCCGCCTCCCCAGGTAGGGAGCGAGGAGGGCGTCCGGCGCGGGGCGCTGTTCCCCATCGCGTCCGAACCCCTCCGTGGAGGCTTCCCTGTTGCTCGCAGCTGAAGATGCGTCCAGAGTGTGTCCGCTTGTGGTCGCTGCTGTCCTGTGCCTTCCCCGCCTCCGCCAGCTGCTCCACATGTCGCTCCCATGCGCCCTGAACCCTGTGCAATGTATTTGCCTCACATCTTGAGTTTTCATGTCATGTCTCGACTTTCATTGCATCGAATTCTTATGGTTTTGACCGTCTTTGTTGTTTGTTTTGACTCCATATCGCCTCCATTGCTCCCTTCGATTCCGCCCTTGGTATTGGCTCTGCTGTCTCGCCGCTGCGCTCTCTGTTTGCGTTGGCCTGGCGTGTTTGCTCCCGCTGCTCGTTCACACGTGGATATCCTCCTGGTTTGGACGCCGACGGTCGTAAAAAACCTGAACACGTGGCAGGACTGCTGCCTTGTTGCCCTGCAGCTATAAACAAACACACAAGTGGACAGTCACGTAAATCAATATGTGTTTTGAAGAGCTTGTGAGGTTTTTAGAGTCAGCCGTATACAGTCACCTGTTGGTCCGATCAACATCCGGTCTGCTGCGTCTCGTTTGCTCGTCCCTCCTCTCTTCTTAAGCTTGGACTTGCAGCTGATCAAACAGAAAAAAGCCACATGTGGAGGATGGTGTCAGAGGTGTCGGCTCTCTCCACACGCGCTCAGCTCCACGCCGGTGATCCGCCGCCTTGAAATGTTGACCAAAAGTCAGACTTACTTTCACCACTTTGTAGTCACAAAAGTCTCCTGAATTGGATCCAACTTGTCAATTGATCTTAAAAAAACTGACGTGACTCCTACAGTTTTTCATAGTTTCTGCCTATTCTAGTCAAATGACTCCATCCAGAACCCAAGTTCAAAAATAAACATTGCTGTGAAAAAGAAATGCACCTGAAAATGGAAAACAGAGCTGTAGGAAAAATTAATGCATCTTGTATAAATTTGTTGTCTAAACCAGTGCTACTTATGCACGAGAATTTACTCTTCATGACCTGAAGTCTGGAAAAACATTAATGCCTGTAATATTATTAAGCGATCCAGCAGTCAGCAGTGTCCTAAACTAATCAAATATATAAAATTTAAGTTTTACTTCAGACAGACTCAGCTCAAACAGTGAATTATCCCTCATTCAGCAACCTTTACTTGATTAATATAGTAATTTTGGATGAGTGGTGGTATCTGAAGTTAGATTGGATTAGGTCAAATTAGATTAGATTGAATTGCTATAAAACGTCCATTTCCCTTTTGGTCAAGGTTCAAATAATGAAATTA
This sequence comes from Salarias fasciatus, assembly GCF_902148845.1. Classification (NCBI taxonomy): domain Eukaryota; kingdom Metazoa; phylum Chordata; class Actinopteri; order Blenniiformes; family Blenniidae; genus Salarias; species Salarias fasciatus. The sequence goes on along the minus strand of NC_043747.1, from coordinate 21,697,496 downwards.
AAATTTCCAGCAGTAGAATGGACAAATGCACTCAGAAAAATGTGGTGTTAAAGAGTGCGTGCATGTGATGTGTGTGTGTGTGGTGTGTGTGTGTGTGTGTGTGTGTGTGTGTGTGTGTGTGTGTGTGTTAGGCCTGGGCGATAAAACGATAGCGATAATTATCGAAATATATTTTTTGTCAATAGAAATAATAAAAACGTTCGATAAAAGTCGATAGATTTAAACTGTAATTACACCACCCAAACACCAGAGAAAGGGGGGCGCTAATGCGACATGAACGCTAGTTCTCGACCAACGTGTGTGTGTGTGTGTGTGTGTGTGTGTGTGTGTGTGTGTGTGTGTGTGTGTGTGTGTGTGTGTGTACCTGTAGGACCTGTAATGTCTTTCCAGATTGGGTTTTTTTTACCCTAAGCGTGGACTTGCAGGCTCTCTTCTCGGGCCACCTGCCTGTTGCTGTTGAAAGCAGAGCTCAGTGGTTTCTCTCATAACACCTCAGCGCCTGACTCATCTGAAGCAGGACAGACAGTCACTATCGAGGACAAAGAAACCTCAAAAATGACCACTCGTCCATCCACCTGTCAGGCAGAGAGCAGCTCTACCGGTCCGTCATTCAGGCAATCCCACCCCAAATACATTACACACAGTTTGGCAACACATCTGTGAGTAAACACACACTTCCACGGCACACACCCACTCCTCTTCACATTCTTCTTCTACATTAACTGTGTCATAACAAATCCAGGTTATTCATTATTAAAGAGCGGAGTTCAGCGACCAGGCCGCTCAGGAAATGATCTGAACTGTACCTGGGAGTAGCTTCGTCTTTTTTACAACGCCAAAATATTTTTTTTTATTATTTTTTTTTTAAATCACGCAGTCTTGCTGGTTAGACAGCAATGCTCAGGGACACACCAGTAAAACTAGTTTGGACAGATGGAAAAATGCAGCGACGGGGACCGACTCAGCCGTTAGCCTACTGCTGGAGGGGAAACAAACATGTAACATTTGTTATTGAGATTTATATGTCAACATACTAACATGTATCGATGACTGATGCCTGTGTGTCTCTGATGTGAGCCTGAAACTGCTCAGAATATAAAGTGACATATGTCTTTCGTACTAAATCAGGTCCTGGGTGGAAAGTTTGGATGTGTGGAGGGCCACACAGATATTTGTGTTTCCCCGGGGTTGCATTAGGGGGGTCTTTAAAACACAGACTAGATGGTTTCATGCTTGATTCTTTTCCTGGTGTCCCTGGTTCAAACCTGCGCTCCCAGAGGTCAAGGTGAAGACTTCTTCCATGTGGCTCATCGAGCCTCAGGCCCTGTTTAGATGACGTTGTGCCATGAAAATGCAAAGCCAGTTGTGTTTTTGGGTGTCGGTTTAGACGACAACGGTGCTCAGAGCTCCTGAGAATGCATCTCTGTGAAACGGCTCCCGAGCTGGAGCTTTTTGAAAATGCTTTGAAGTGCTAATTGTTTAGACAGGGTGTGTGTTTTCAAAGCCTGTCATGCGTCACTCTCTTCATACTGCCACGTGTCCCGTACACCTAACAGCCAGTAGAGGGCAGTACAATCAGAAGAGCCATTTTTTCTACCAATTTGTTTTTTTAATTTTCTTAAGGTGGTGTCATAGATCTGCTTGTCTGCTTTGCACATGTTCATCTTTCCTCAAAGAATCCAAATTTACGTTGAACATGAGCTCCACTGCACAACACCGCCCCCACAGGTCAGTGTTGGTATTACTGTTTGCTACGTATCGTCTACCCGACTCTGTATGAGTGTTAGCATCAATGGGCCTTCATCGATCGTTGGATAGCTTTACACTGAGTTTGTTGTTGTTGTGTGGGTTGTTATTAATACACGGATTGAAACTTGACTTCTTTGACTTCTTCTCTTGAAACAAATGAATGAAGCTCAGTTGCAATGCTGCCACCTAGGGAGAGTTTTGATTTTTTTTTTCCTTTGCTACCTTTTTTTTTTTTTTTTACACTATCTCTGGTAATTCTCTGCTGTTCGTCAGAAGCAAGAGCGCGATGTTGGTACTCTTGCTTATATTAGGAGTTTAGCTTGAGAAAGAATTCCATGAAGTCAGATCAGGAGACATGTGAATCGCTGAATCGATGTCCTCCTGTGAGCTGCTTTGTCTTGATGTTCAGAGTTGTTGTCTTCCCCTGTGGTTCTTAATGTTGCCTGTGGCTTGGTCTGCTCAGCTCGTAGAGGTTGTGGTCATTGTCCTGCGTTTGTAGGCGGTATTGGCTTACACGGTTTGTCTTCTGTCTCTGTCTGATTAGCCTCTTTATTCTTGGACTCTGTAACTGGACCTGTGGGCAGTTAACCACAAAAGAAGAAAGCCGAGCGTAACTTTGACCTTTCCCCTCCTGTACGTTTCACGGACCGTCGGGGAAATATTTCAGGAATACATCACATAACTGTCAACCGGAGGAACAAAGTGTCACTGCTGACTCCCGTTCAGAGCTGCCGCTCGGCTTGCTGGGTGATGTGTTGGACCAGGCTCCGCCTCCTCACCCCGCCAGCGTTGCTTTTGGATGGAATAGACAGAGAGCCACATTCCCACGAACCAGTTCAGCCGCCGGCCGGTGTGTGAGCGAGCGCCTCAGGAAGTCTCCGGCTCTGGATGAAAGTGCTTCTTTAAAGTTGTGCCTGCCTCTGCTATTTTCTGCACGGCAGTGCAGGGGGGGGTGGGCTCAGAGGAAGCTCTGTGCAGCCCTCCTCTGGGGTCAGGCTGCAGCGAGATCAAGGCTCCCACTCGCTCTCTCTCACCCCCATGGAGTTTTGTGCTCTCGCTTTTTGTCGGCTCTCGGCGTGCGGAGGAGAAAAAAAGCGGCACGGCTGAGGAGAAGTGGGAGTCCTGAGCCGGATCGTATGGAGACTTGAGAGATCTGGCTGCTCCGGGCTTCTGGTTTCGTGGGTTTTGCCGGTTCAAAGTGCTGACTGGGGCGAGTTCAGGAGGGAGGAACAAAGTATGGCTGCCGCCACCTGTACCACTGCCTAGCAACCAGCGCCCTGCCAAAAGGTAAGAGTTCAGCAAGGTCCCAGGCTGGTTTTTATTTCATTTACTGGAAAAAAAAGCTTTGTGTCTTCGCAGCCTGGGAAGGGAAGGAGACGTGGAAGCATGTGACTGAGCTTTAATAACACATGATCACACAACGTTTACAAAGCACCTTTACAATGTCTTGAGGCAGTGGAAACAGTAATTACAGTATTTGTTGGGATTGAGATGTAGACATTGTAAAGTATCATAAATGATTTATTAAACCCTGAAGCTAATCATTTAAGGCAGTAAACAGTAGTGTACTGTGGAGTTGCTATGATTCTTTAGTTTCCCTGGCTTTCTGTGTGTGGCTGTGAAGTTTATGAACAACAGCCATAACATTTTGCGTAAGGAAACAAAGAAAAACAAAGTGCATCAATATAGTGTGAAAATAAGTTGTAGTTGTGGCTGTTCTCCTTGTTTGGAGCTGTAAATTGGGAAATGGGACATCCTCAACTGGAAACTGTCCAACTGCAGATCGGACCGTCACATGTCCTTTCTTAAGGTTTTGATTCAATCTTGTTTAAAAGATTCTTGATTTATATTCATATCAGGACAATCTGTATTTCAAATATATTAAATTACTTGATCAACAAAAAGTGAAATGAGGATGTCAGCAACTATTAGAGAACTTTTTTCTACTACTATAATTATTTAAAATAAAGTTGTTACACAACTTTTTACTTTAAGAATTTTTCTTCCATCGTGTTCCACAATGGAAAATGTACATATAAGTATGGTTTAGCTCTTGCAAAATCTTACTTTAAATATACTATCACTCTGTAGTAAAAATAAATGTATTGTCCATGGGTGGCAAACATAAGGCCTGTGGCCCAAAACCGGCCTGCAAGAGGCTCAGATCCGGCCTGCTAAGCAAATTGTAAAACTTGCAAAGAAAACGTTTTTCTTATTTTAAATAATTTCATTATAGTGGACACAATATAACACTGAGATCCGAGCTGCTGCTAAAAAAGCTAGCAAACTAGCATTAGCCTTAAAGTCATGCTGTCAGGGTGACTTCGTGAAAAACCACCCATAATGCAACAGTTATAGAATAAGTTTTTGGGACATTTCACTGTATTTTACACCTGAATTTATTATCAGAAATTACTTTATTTTGAGATTGCAGTTACCTCCGTAGTAATTGTTTGGTTTTTTGTAAAAATGTAGACATTTTCATCACACATACTCTGTGCCACAACAAGGAAAACCGTTAACATGAGTGTATTGTGGCTCTATTTCACCAGTCTGAACTAAATTATCATGTTTGTGTAAGTTATTTGTTTTGTCAGGTCCACAAACTCAAATGTATGCGACAATTGTTATAGTTTGTTGGTATGATCCAAATATAGTGTGCGTGGTTGGTTGCAGTTAAGATTTTTCCAATACGTTTCACAAATTATTGTAGAAGTGGGAGTCTTCATATTTGGACACCCCCACAGCGTCCATATTGGAATATTTTACCGGTAAAAATATATACAAACACCCCCCGTGACCCGAGGCGATGGTTTCTCCCGGACTCGGCGATCTCTCCTAGCAACCGCGGGCGCGTGCAGGGCGCTGTGTGCGCGAGTGCGGTGACATCACCAGCTCCCACAGTCAGCTGCTGCAGTGAGAGAGGGAGAGAGAGGGAGGGAGAGAGAGAGAGAGAAACGTCTTCCCTTGGTAAACATGGCAGCGGCGGCGAGTGACACACGCAGCGTAGTAAAGCCGAGCCTCGCGTAGCCGTGCTTCGCCTTCAAAGTGCCAACATGGAGGAGGAGGACGCGGCGGCCGACCCCTATCTGCCCTACGACGGGGGAGGGGACACCATCCCCCTGCAGGAGATACCGAGAAGAGGTACGCCACGTCCCGTCCCCTCTCCTTTATCCCCGCTCTGCTGTGTCAACGGGCCGCACACGTTGAGCTCGCTCTGCCCCGGCTCCTCTCCACCGCAATAAATGGAACCCGAGAGGAGCCGCCGTGGATTAAAATCTGCCATTTGCTAACGGTGGAAGCTATCGTTTAGCTGTAACCGCCACCGCCGCCTCCCCTGGAGATGATTAACCGGCGGCGGGTGCACCGCGCGCGGATAACGGAGGCGAGTCGGTGTCCGGGCTCGCGCTCAGGCCTGCAGAAGCAGCGTCCCTGTTATAATGTCGCAGCTGAAACACGCAGGATCTCCTCACGCTCGTGTGATGTGGCGGATCCGAGCGTGTCTCAGCCTCCCTGCAGTGTGAGCACACCTGTTGGCAGGATTCAGGATGTCAGTGCGCGCGCACACACACACACTGCACATGAGAAAACACCCCAGGCACACTTTTATACCCTGAGCTCATCAGGATGCAGATTGTGAAGACACACTGTGCAATAAAATAGGCTTCAAACCTTTAGTCATTCCATTGATTTCTATATGGTGAAACCAGATGGTTTGTGGTGAAAGCTGCTTAATTAAAAACACGACTTGATATTGCAGCTAAAATCAATGCAGTGACTTAAAGCTGCACAGTTGTGTAGTGGTTAGCATTGACTCCCTCTTTTTTTGCCTTGGAGTTTGCATGTTCTCCCTGTTCATGCATGGGTTTTATCCAGATACCCTGGTTTCACAGCAGTCCTAAAACATGTATCTTGAGCCTCTGGATCGCCTCTGGTGGCCACGTGAGGATGGATTCCTCTTTTAGTCTTGCGGAAAAATCATTTTAACCCTTGTATTGACCAAATTTCCATATTATGATGCTTTGTTTTGCTAACGATCATGTAATAATCATTGCATGATGCTGCCGCTTGTGTGTTTTGTCTGTATTTTTCCTTCCAGTCAGTTCACCTGATTGTATTTCACCTGAAAATGTCAATGTATAAATACTATTTCATATACAGTTAGCTGTTTTAACATAAAGCCGAAGCTTTTAATGAGTTATTTACATGACTTTTTAAACATATTGTAGAAGAGTTGTCTTTAATAGAATTTAGATAGCAGAATTATTTAAAATGATCCAGTTTTAATGCAAAAATGTGTGAAATGTGATTTTTTTTTTTCTGTACAGTACTTTTTCTCTCTATATCTCATATTTCAATGACACATCCTGAACTGTTCCACTGACTTTATAACACTAAAGTGTCCTCAGTTGACACTGGGTTATTTTTATCTTCTGATAGCAGGAGTGTGATAGTCCAGTGAATACCCTGCAGAGGGTTATTCAGTAAAAGTTGAGGAACATTTGGAGGTAGATCCTCTGAAGCCTCCCTCATAGTCGAGCTTTAGGTAACCAGCGAGCCTGAGCTGCTCAAGCTTCCTCAGTCCAGCATCTCGCCTGTCCAGAGTCCGATAACAATAATGGCGGATTGTAAAGTAAAGGAGTGGAACTCTTAAAAACAACCCGACACGCCTGTGATGGAAGCGATCTGCTCTGAACACAGTGACTCAGTACCGTCACCCTTCGCACAAAAGCGACGTTAGTAGAATTATACACAGGCTGCACCTTTCAGGGAGTTTTCCTCTCGGCTGTGTGTGTTTGCTCCTCCAGGCCTTGTTGCATCATCATGGCGAGCAAACAGGCAAACGGCGCCGCATCTCAAGTCGTCTCTGTTAATTGACAGATTCCTTCTTCGGTTTGACATATTTGTGGATTATTTTCACACGTCGTCCAAAACATTCATGGCTGTTCGTGAAAAAAAGCAGAAAGTCACCTGTTGCAAAACTGGTTACAGGAAGCTTCAGGTCGTTTACCTGAAACACCGCCTCGGCTCAGCGACCCAGAATCAACATGTTTTATGTCAACAGTGCAGAGAAAGTGTGACAGCGGGCGGCTTTCGTGTGCCGTTTGCTTTCTGAACTTGACCCCGTCGACCGCCGTGACTCCGGGGAATCCGTCAGGCTGCCGGGAGGCGTATGACGGCGGTCACGTGACGGCAGAGCAGGCTGACCCTTCTGCAGCCGCGCTGACCCGAGATGTCCTCCCAGCTGCCTGCAAACCGCCCCTGAACTGATTTACGCCGCAGTAGTAGAGCGGGCCTAATGAGGAGGGAATGCGTAATGCATAAAGAAATGAAATATGGAGACGTCTGAGTGTTAGAGAAAACAGTTCTGTTCATTTCTTGTTGACTAAGATCATCAGAGGGAGCAGGACGCCTTGAATAACCAGCTGAATGAAACAGTCTGATCTTTGTCCTCCATCGTAGCTTCAGAATGCAGACTGTCATGCACTGTGGTATTAGTTTTTGGTATCAGTAGGCATCAGATTGGTCAGTTTTTGGTTTTCCTCACACACAAATGTTTACTAAGATGAACTGCCAAGTCCTTAAAGTCACCATTCTCTGGTTGATTTATTAGTTTGGTCCGAAAAAATAAAAATCAATGTGAAATAGAGCGTCTTCAGTCTCTCCTGTTTATTAAGGACAAACCTTTCGTCCCTCTCGCCATCGATTTTTCACCGGCGGCAGAAACTCAGTGAATGAAACGGGACATCCAGCTCCTTGAAAATCTCATTTTCAGCCGTGCTGCTGCTTCCGTGTGCATTATCCCCTGTTTCCATCACTTTTATCCACCTGTGCAGTCAGACTTTTAACTGTTTACTGCTGTTTACACATCATTTAGGCCAAACCTCATCGTCTCTCACTGAGGACAGACCGGATGGTCGTGGTTACATCTTACAAACACCATCATAGAAGAATACAATATAGATATTATACTATATCACCCACCGTTGCTATAGCAACATATATAAAGCATTTTCTCCTTTTATAATCTAATCAGAAGTATTTCATAGTACTCATGGTTTGCAGATTGAAAAAAAGAAATCTACTGTTGCTGCAGCGATCTCCTCAGATAAACCCAGGACTGACTGGCCGGTCCTGGAATGTCAGATAACAGTTGTTTTTCGCATCAACTCCGTCATCAGATCGCTGTTCTGCGACTTCCCTCTGGACAATCGCTCTCCACCGCTGCTGCCGATTTCACAACGGCAGAGCGTCTTCGCACTTCCCTTCAGAGAAAGGAAGCGAATCTGCCGCTCAGATGCGGCACTCTGTCCCCGCTCCTCGGCGAAATCACCGCCCGAGGGCTTCGTCTCTCCCCGCATCGCGCCACACATCAAAGGAAGCGATGGGAGCTGATAGGCAGCTCCCTCATGAAGTGTGTGATGCCAGACTTACGCCTCTTTAATATCTGGCTGTGAAATTGAAGTAAAACGCTGAGTTAAAGTGCAGAGTCACAGTGCACAGGAAGGAATGCAGATGCAGCGATAGAGATCTGCCTTTTTTTTTTTCAAGCTGCATCACAGATGGTTAACAGCTTCGAGCAGCACTTTCTTTGGCGGCTTTGACTGAAGTTGTGCACAGATGATATGTATTATAATCTGAAAGGGGCATGTATGAAGTTAAAAGGACTTTTTTTTTAGCAGAGAGCATGTCCAGCATCAGACTTTTTCCTCCTAGTTCCCAGCAGCGGGTTGGGAGTTGTTTAAATGCTCCTTTTGTTCAGAAACCTTCTGTTAACTTGCTGCCATGTGGACCCGAACTTAAGTTGTTAATCAATTACTTCATATTTTTGCTTTTGTATTTCATCTCCTCGTTCTGCACAGTGACGCTTTTGTCCTGCAGACAGATGTTTGGGGAAATGAAGAGAAGCGTCGGCCGCGTTGATCCTGCCACTTCTTGGATTTGTCCTGTTCTTCCTCCGTGGCTCTTCCCTCCATCCAGAGCAGATCAGACCCGATAAGGAGTGACGCGCTTCAGCTCCCGTCACTCGGCTGATTTACGAGGATCATAGCTGGACTGGAAACGGCGGCGGACAATGTCTGCTCTGTCTGCTGTCACTAACGCTAATCACGCCGAATTGATTTGCTTGCCAAATGTTTCACTGAAGTCGGGAGTCGTTTTAGTTCAGGAGTCAACATGGCGCCCGGGTTCATCTCAGATGGGAGAGACCCTGAACCCTCCAGGTTTACAATCCAGATAAACCAACAAACAAACTGTAAAAATTTCACTGTTTGACGCCCATCTTTTCGTGCAAAATAACACATCCTGAAAATGTTCTCATTTAACACAATATTCACAATATTAGTGCCAAAAAATGGTCAAAAGTTGTTTTATCTTGGACTGTAGATTATCCTGAATTTCACAGCTGATTCGATACTTTTCCAATCAACATGAAGGATTTTAAAATTGAGCTATAGCAGCCTGAGCGTCTCTTTTCACGCCACTGCCTCCAGTATGGAGGTGATTACAGAGCAGTAAAGGATTTCCTCTGGACTCTGCAGCAGTTTCCTCATCCCAGAGTTCCAGCTTTCAGACGAGCCTCTGCTGCCTCCACCGTCTCTGCTGGGCTGCAGCGTCAGCTGCCTTTCCTCCAGGCTCTTTAAATCTCTGCGGCGTTTCTGGACCGTCTTGAGCGCGGTGGCCACAGTGACGAGTCCAGTTTGGACTGCCGGTGCAGCTTTAGCGGTCCGGTTTGCTTTGGGAGTCGCCTCTCGAGGAAAACGTTGGGTTTGCACCACGAATGTTGCACATTCTGTAGTTTGGTTTGACTTCTTTTGTTTTACGGTTTCTTCTTGTTCAGTTTAGACTTGAACAAAGAGGTGTAGCAAATGAAAGGTGTTTGTTTTGCACTAATTAAAGGTTTCGGGTCCGTTGATGAACTCAATTTCGTTGCGTTTTGGCAAGTGGGAATGTAGAAAAAGAAGTATTGCTGGTTTTCACCTCGCATTTCGAGGGATTTACGATCTTTGATTTCTAGCATTTTCAAGTGGATCTTTTCCGTTCCTCCTCCAGGGTCTAACTACGCCATGTCGAACGGGGGCGGCGCCCCCAGCAGCTCCACCCACCTGCTGGATTTCCTAGAGGAGCCCATCCCCGGCGTGGGGACGTACGACGACTTCCACACCATCGACTGGGTGCGGGAGAAGTGCAAGGACCGCGAGCGCCACCGGAAGGTGAGACTCATTCGCCACCGTCAGCATTAATCCCCCGGTCTGCACAGGAAGTGTCGGGTCGAACGTTTCCTCTCACAAAAGAAGAACTGGATTTATCAGATCAGCACTTTTTACTAGAGGGAAAGTCACGCCATGTGCAGAAAGCACAAGAAAAAATACACAAATCTTATATCAGGCCCTATTTTTGAAAGAAAAGAATAAATTTGCAGTTTAAAAAGCTTCTTTTTTTTTTAAGATTCACCTCAAATAAGAATAAAATGTCTTGGATATTCTGGTTGAGCACTTTGTTTTTACATTGCAAACACTCCGCTTTACAGCACACACCCTCAAAGTGTTTTATTGTTCGGCTCCTGGTCATTACACCACTGTGGATTTGCATTTTGTTTGCATAAATCGTTTTTGTAATCTGGATTCATCAGCTGTCCCGGACACGGAGTCACTGCTAAAGCGTTCCGCGTTGGGTTTGTGTGTCGTCAATACAGATCAACAGTAAGAAGAAGGAGTCGGCATGGGAGTTCACCAAGAGCCTGTACGACGCCTGGTCCGGCTGGCTGGTGGTGACGCTCACTGGCTTAGCATCAGGTAACACACACACACAAACACACAAACACACACACACACACACACAGCTGTCGTCTCCTCTGCTGGTGACTCTCACATGCTTGGCCTCAGGCAGCTCACTCTTGTTTTCTTGTGCTCTTGCTCACTTACTTCTCTCAAGCACATTAACTCACCAGACACTCGTTTGATTCAAATTAATTCTTACTGCAAACCGTGTAGACAGGTATGACGTCATGTTTAATAAAATCCAATGAATTGGGAGGGTTTTTTTTTGTTGTAAATTATTGAATTTATTGAATGTGTGATGTGGGAACTTTCTGTCTGCTCGGAGCTGAAAGTACTGAGCTGCTCCTGGTGGAAAGACCATTATGGTGTAGAACTGTTGTAGATCGTTTAGCCTGAACGTAGAATCCACTCACAGCTTCTCAGAATGTTTTAAATGCTTGTATTCCCCTCTGACTCTTAGCTTGTTTTGTAATAGGATTGGTTGACGAACGATGTTTGATTGTGATTACTACCGTTCCTTTCCTCTGATAACGTCGATCCACTCTTACATAGTTTAAATTTTAATAAAAGTGGTGATATCTTTAGTAAGAAATAGTAAGAAATTATAGAGATAGTATATATTATAGAGATAGTAAGAAATTTTAATGTCAGTGGTTGTGGTGATATTTGATCAATATTATTATTGAAGCTATGAAAACATCCTCAGGTTTAGTTTTAATTTCTTATCAGATTGTTCTAAGACTCACACGTGCTGCTGGTATAATTGGCGAGCCGGCGGCCATCACCTTTTTCCTCTTCTTTCTTGTTTTGTACCTCCTGTCTCCTCTCTGCCTTCACCTCCCTGCCCCTCCTCTCCTTCCTGGCCTCCTTCCTCCTCCTCCTCCTCCTCTTCGTCTCGCTAGGTGCTTTGGCTGGCCTGATTGACATTGCAGCTGATTGGATGAACGACCTGAAGGAGGGCGTGTGTCTGAGCGCCATGTGGTTCAACCACGAGCAGTGCTGCTGGACGTCCAATGAGACCACCTTCGCTGAGCGGGACAAGTGTCCTCAGTGGAAGAGCTGGGCAGAGCTAATACTGGGGCAGGCCGAGGTAGACCGCCAGGAGCGCTGGAGGGCGGCGGCTAGGCCGTTAACCTCCAGTTAGGGGGAGCATCACTGAAAACACAACCACAGCTCATCGTATCAGTAGGAAATAATGTCAACCATGTCTTTTATTCTAGAGAGTGTGGGTGTATCAGACAGGTGTGTGTGCCGCTGGACGTCTGCAGGCCGACGGTCAGTAACGCCGTGTCTCGTCTCCGCAGGGCCCCGGCTCCTACATCATGAACTACTTCATGTACATCTACTGGGCCCTGTCCTTCGCCTTCCTGGCCGTCTGCCTGGTGAAGGTGTTCGCTCCCTACGCCTGCGGCTCGGGGATCCCCGAGGTGAGCCGGCAAACCCTTCAGAGGCTGGAACCACCGTCATGTACTGAAGTGTTCGGCGTTCTTAACTCGCCATGGAAAGCGACTTCTTACTTTCCAGCTTCTCCTACAGCTTGTTGGGTTTTTGTTTTTGAAGAGCTTGAAAATACTGAATTTATTGGACAGCTGAGAGACGCCAAAGATTCAGTTTACTGCAGCTTCCCAGTCTTCTGCTGTACCAGTGATGAGTAACCAGGGGGCCTCTGGATTTTATTTAACTTTATAGCTTTTGTTTTTAATTTAGTTAAACTTAGATTATTGGTGGATTTTTTTTACTTGTCTGCTGCTTTGCAAATCTACTTTCTGAGCTTCGTCATTGGGAATCAAACACGTATTACATGACTTAATATTATTTTGACATCTTAAAACACATGAATTTATATTATTCTTTAAATATGTCAGTCATTTACTGTATTTTCGGTGCATTTTGTATATTTTTCCCCCTGTATTTAAACATGAATATAAAATATTCCTGATTTCATCCCTTTCTTTAATCCAGTTTGTTGTGCAATCATCAGTAGCGTGGTGGTGAAGTGGTTTGCTGGTCACGGGTTCCTGTTTGTCCTTCATGCTTAGAGTTTGTGTGACTGTAAGTGTGTTTGTCTGTGGCGTAACCAGCCTTCTCTCAGCGTTGAATTGGATGAATCGGCCATTTGTCTGCAGAACAAGCAGTTTAAAACCCAAGGTTTGATGACATAATGAAATTAAGAGACTCTTCCTCCCCCTGCTGGAATCGCGCTGCTGGTTTGAGGCATCGAGTAATCGAGTAGTTTTCCTTCCTCTGTCCTGCAGATCAAGACCATCCTGAGTGGCTTCATCATCCGGGGCTACCTGGGAAAGTGGACGCTGATGATCAAGACCATCACGCTGGTGCTGGCCGTGGCGTCGGGCCTCAGCCTGGGGAAGGAGGGCCCGCTCGTGCACGTGGCCTGCTGCTGCGGAAACATCTTCTCCTACTTGTTCCCCAAGTACAGCAAGAACGAGGCCAAGAAGCGAGAGGTGAGGCGGGAGGAGACTGACGTCCGGCGCTCCTCCTCTTGAATCGAGTCGGTCGTCAGAACCCACGGCTGCGTTTTTCCGTCGCTGTAGCGCTCTGTGTTTTTGTGCGTCAGGTCCTCTCTGCTGCGTCGGCCGCGGGGGTGTCGGTCGCCTTTGGAGCACCGATCGGGGGAGTTTCTCTTCAGTCTGGAGGAGGTACGTCCTGAAGATGCGAAAACTTTGATGCTCGTCAGTCCTGAATTAAAGGAAATGAGTTTGTTTTCGCCGCCCTGCCCCCTCCAGGTGAGCTACTACTTCCCTCTCAAGACGCTGTGGCGCTCCTTCTTCGCCGCCCTGGTGGCGGCCTTCGTGCTGCGCTCCATCAACCCGTTCGGGAACAGCCGCCTGGTGCTGTTCTACGTGGAGTACCACACGCCGTGGTACCTGTTCGAGCTCATCCCCTTCATCCTGCTGGGCGTGTTCGGGGGCCTGTGGGGGGCCTTCTTTATCCGGGCCAACATCGCCTGGTGCCGGCGGAGAAAGTCCACGCGCTTCGGTGAGACCCAGGCGGGTTTATTCGCAGACCGGCAGCGCGGCTCGTTCCAGGAAAACGGGGTGATCCTCTGGCTCTCTGGCTCTCCTCAGGGAAGTACCCGGTGCTGGAGGTGATCCTGGTGGCGGCCATCACCGCCGTGGTGGCGTTCCCCAACCCGTACACGCGGCAGAACACCAGCGAGCTGATCAAGGAGCTGTTCACCGACTGCGGCCCGCTGGAGTCCTCGCAGCTGTGCCAGTACCGCAGCCAGATGAACGGCAGCAAGGCCTTCACCGACAACCCCAACCGGCCGGCCGGGCCCGGCGTCTACTCCGCCATGTGGCAGCTGTGCCTGGCGCTCATCTTCAAAATCATCATGACCATATTCACCTTCGGACTCAAGGTGGGATTCATTTTTATTGATTCATCTATTTGTAATTCAGATTTCAAATCTTCAGACTCCACTTCATGCCAGTGTTTGGTTTTTCAGTCATTTCTAAAGCTAAATTATTATGTCTTAAATCAACCCAAAGTATTTCATTCCCTCATGTATCCACTTCAAATTAAACTTCTAGGGAGAGGCATCACTTCTGCTTTATCCCAGCTAATAGAATATCCTGAATATTTAGAGAAAGACTGTATTGTTTCCTTTAAACGGGGTAAAGATGATAAGAGATCAGACACTAAAGCCAGGGAGTCACCTGCATACAGGAGCAACTTATGTTCAGTACCAAGTACAAAACCCACTGTGGTACGGTTTCCAATATTTTGGTCAAAATTTTGCAGTCAAGATTGATCAGACTAATTGATCTGAAAGTGGATGGATCTGTCAGATCTTCTGCTTTGGGAGTCACTGGTATCACAGCTTCACTGAAAGATGGAGCAAGCCGACCTTTATCAAACATTTCTTGAAAAACCTTTTCCAAAATTGCATCATGTTTACAGATGTTTAATAATACTCCACTGGGAGGCCATCATAACCAGGTGACTTTCCATTTCCTGTTGATGAAAGTGTCCGTCTTATTTCTGCTTCAGTTATTGAAAGGTCTAATTTATCTGCTTCTTGGGATTGCACTTTCGGCACTACTGTATTAAGGAGAAATTAATCTAACTGCTCTTGGGAGGTAGATATAGAAGATTTGTAGTTTTCTTTTAAGGATCGAGCAATATGGCTTTTTTAGGGCCGATGCCAATTATTGGTACTTATGGAAACCGATAACCGATGTGTCGAGCCGATATTCATTTGCTGTAAAAATGAACATTTTGGCGTCAAAATTTAGCTGTGGGTGGGACATTGTTACACAGCCCGGATAGTGACTTCAGGCAGAGAGAGAGAGACGGCTGTATATTTGATCCAAAGAGCAGGTTTTTGAATAAATTTATCTTATCGGCTATTGGTGGCAAAAAAGGCCGATGCCGATTATTAGAAAAATGGCCAATATCGGCCGATATTATCGGCCAGGCCGATAATTAAATTAATATAAAAAATCTTACAAATGGCCACAAAAGATACAAATGTAACTAAATATGTTTAAATTGTACCTGTGTCACCTGTGACATTTCATTAATAAACCTTATTCTATGTGTAGCAGTTTTCTTTTTTTTCTAGATAATTGTTTCACTTTTCAGGCTCTAACTTTGTCTTGAAATTGTGATTTTTTTTTTTTTTCCCTGTATTTTTTTTTCTCTTCACTCAATCGTGAACATAAAGTCGTAGTAAATGCTGAAGAAATGAAAAGCGTTTGCCGGTTCTCCTCCCCAGGTGCCGTCGGGCCTGTTCATCCCCAGCATGGCCATCGGGGCGATCGCCGGGCGGATCGTGGGCATCGCCGTGGAGCAGCTGGCGTACTACCACCACGACTGGTTCCTGTTTAAAGAGTGGTGCGAGGTGGGGGCGGACTGCATCACGCCGGGGCTGTACGCCATGGTGGGCGCCGCCGCCTGTCTAGGTGAGTGGAGAGACCGGACCTCGGCTCATGAACTCCGCCGCCACCGGCGTGAACCGTGCCGACGCTTCCCTCCGCAGGCGGCGTGACCCGCATGACCGTCTCCCTGGTGGTCATCGTGTTCGAGCTGACCGGCGGCCTGGAGTACATCGTGCCGCTCATGGCCGCCGTCATGACCAGCAAGTGGGTGGGCGACGCCTTCGGGCGGGAGGGCATCTACGAGGCGCACATCCGGCTGAACGGGTACCCCTTCCTGGACGCCAAGGAGGAGTTCACGCACACCACGCTGGCCCGCGAGGTGATGCGGCCGCGGCGCAGCGACCCGCCGCTGGCGGTGCTGACGCAGGACGACCTGACGGTGGAGGAGCTGCAGGCCGTCATCAACGAGACCAGTTATAATGGTTTCCCGGTCATCGTGTCCAAGGAGTCCCAGAGGCTGGTGGGCTTCGCGCTGCGCAGGGACATCACCATCGCCATCGGTAGAGAAACCGCCACGCCGCATTTAGACTCACCGCCCGAGGACTCCGTCTCACCCCCCCTCTCTCTCTCTCTCTCTGCAGAGAACGCTCGCCGCAAGCAGGAGGGCATCATGCTGAACTCCAGAGTGTACTTCACCCAGCACGCCCCCACCCTGCCGGCCGACAGCCCCCGGCCCCTCAAGCTGCGCTCCATCCTGGACATGAGCCCCTTCACCGTCACCGACCACACCCCCATGGAGATCGTGGTGGACATTTTCAGGAAGCTGGGCCTGCGCCAGTGCCTGGTCACTCACAACGGGTAAGTGAGAACCGCCGCGGGGCGGGGGACGAGCCGCCGCCAACGCCGCCCGGTGTTGCATGAGCCGCGAGATCCCTGCTGTAATCTGCATGGCCGGGCCTAATCTCAGCGCCGCACTTCCTTCATCACCCCCTCCTCCCCCCTCCTAACCAGCAGCGCCGGAGCAGCAGGGAGCTGCCGACGCTGAAACTAACCACACTTCACAGGCGTCGGGCTCACAGAGCGCCGCCGCTTCCTCGGGAGACCAGGAGCTGATTTCTGATTCAGTGAATCAGCAGTGCTGGATGGTTTGGGGGTTTTTGATTTACACACTCACAGGAGCTGCAGTCTTGTTTCTGAGTTTGGAAGAGAGCCGCCTGCTGGTGACAGAGTGAAATAACAGGCCAGAGTGTGTTCATTCAGTCAGACCAACTGAGCAGCAGCATTTATTTTTCCATTTATTTATGTATTTGTATGATTATTTTCCATGTATATATCATTTTGTTACAATTTTTTTACATATATATGATTTGCATAATAAGCCTAGTGATGTGTATCTTTTCTTCTGTTGTCAACAAATTTCACGATAATCCCTGAATTTGTTTCCAGAGCATCTATAAATATTCTTGAAAACCCCACTTTCACTTTAAGTCAACAGATAAAGCTTTATTTTAAGACTCTTTTTTTCCAATTAAACATAGCTACAGTCTTTTAATGTGTAGTACACTCTGCGCATAGCGGTAAAATGGATAATAAAAATCACACTTGTTTCACCATTTCCTTTCTATAAGAGTTCTAAATAAGTTACATATCTCAGTAACTTTCTGTAAAAACTATTTACTTTTCAGTTTTTACATCTCACTGAACCCTAATATCCAACAGGAATATGTATTTTCTGCAGACCCGTACCCTAAATGAGACTTAATGCAATCAGGTGTGCTGACTGGGAGCAGGAGGCGTTTTGGGGAAAAAACAAAAGTGAAATATGTTGAACAGATTTGTAAAGGTTCTTCATAGATTTATAAATTCCAGAAATCCTCCATTAAAAAAAACCATCTTTCTCCGTGTTTAGCTATCATTAAATGAATCATCAGTTCTGCAACAGACATGAATTATTAAAAGTTAGTTATATCTAGCTGAATTTTAAAATACTATCTATACTGTAAATATCATACATTAAATAACTTTTTCAATATTTCCTGAATTTGCACATCACTGGTCTGTCTTTGATTTGTTGACAAGGATTAAAATACAGAATTACTGGACTTTATTATCAGTTAAATGTTATCGTCATAACAAGTTTGAAGTTAGTTTAACTCTTACTGCATTTTGCTCCTCTTGTTGTGATTTGAGTTGTGTCATTTTGAGTTGTCTAACCTTTCTGTTCCACGCTGGTTTTTGTGCTTTGTTTGTTTGTGTTGTTTGTTTGTTGTTTTTGGGCCGTTAACCGAGTGACGGGTGTGTGTTTCAGGATTGTGTTGGGCATCATCACAAAGAAGAATATATTAGAGCATCTGGAGGAGCTCAAGCAGCACACGCCGCCCCCGGTGACTAGCCCCTCCCCCTCCTGCCTCCTCTGTCTCTTAGGCTCCGCCTCTCGTGGGAGGGATGCATGAAACGTGGTGTGAGGAAGCTGTTGACAGTTCCCGGCTAAACGCCCCCCCTCCCCCTGCTCTGTCTTCCCTCTCTGTCGTTGGGTTGGCTTGTTGTGGATTCACCTCTTAACGGGAAGCGGTCTCTGACCTCCATCTTCATCGGCCATCACGGGGTGGTGGGGGGGGAGCTCTCCGGGGCCCCGGGGGTCCCGGTGGTTGAGGGGGCCTCAGTGGGAACTGTCACAAACATCACTGTAGAGCCGGGGTGTCAAACTGCTGCCAGATCAGGGACCAAAAGATAAACCTAACAGCTCCAAATTTTAGTTTTAGTGCCAAGTGCATAATGAAAATTTACTCTATAGTTACATCTGTTAAAATAAAAATACATAATGTAAAGGAAAAACACACATTGGTTTATAAAGCGTGTGTTTTTTCCACCATTTTGGATGTCTGTTTACACGACAATGGCGGTCGCAGCCACTGAAAACGTACATTTTTAATAGTTCTCCCGCTCCTGGGTAAATAATTCTTCTAAACATTGAAAAAATAACCAGTAGTGACAACTAGTGGCCGAACTTGCTAACTACATAATCTACAGTCTTTCAATCGTTTCCACGTAAAGGGACATTATTTCTAAGATGTTGACACGTCATCGTGAAACTTTCCACAAACAAAAACGATGCGTTTTCACTTAAACAGAGTCTCAGATTTTCAGTTACTGCTAATGTGGAAAGATCAAACAATACCCTAAAGACCTGAGGCTAAGCTTCTATTCTTGAATTGCCTAATAATAATTGTGACTTTAAACTCTGTGGTATAGCTTTTTCTTTCTGGCAACATTTTGTCAGTCGCCGTAACGGAGGTTTCTCTTCATTGTGTTGTCAGACAGTGACACCTAGTGGACCCAGGCGGTACTCGGCATTAAGTTTTCTTATGTAAGTTAAATAAGCAGTCAAAGCGACTTCAAATCTGAAAACCTTTTTAATTATTATTAAATCTGTAATTTCCTTTGCTGAACTGTTCTTGTGACCTTCAACATGTATGTGATTTTGTGAAGAACTACAGATTTTCACAAATTAATTTTCGTTTGGCTAACAAATTACTTCTTATATTTGAATAACAAGTAACCCTTGTGTTTTGCCGCTGCCCCCAGTGGAGGATTGAGGAATAGCAGGGGAACATTTAGGCCTCATGTTTGACACCCCTGCTGTAGAGCCTCTTTCAGATCTGAACTTTATTATTAAACTTGGAAACACTCCATACAAATTAAAAAAAAAATGCAGCTTTAAAAAGCTGAAAGAACTGAAAAATAACTACTTGACATCAATTTAATCCAAAATATTAAATCAAATCACTGGTTCAAGTTTCTCAGTTAGCAGCCATGTTTGAGCTTTAGTTTCTTTAAGTTATTGAACTGAACCACAGAACTGAACTGAATGGATGTTTTAACTTACAATATTGAATTTGAATGAAAACAACCATTGCAGAAAAACTGAAAAACAGATCAAAGTTTACAAATCAGTCAGACTGTAGTGTTTTTGTTATGCATCGCAAAATGCTAAAAAGAGGAGAAATAATAGAAGCTATGCTAGTGTACAAAGTATTCCTCCAGACTGAGTAGAGAGGGTTTAAAGCTCTGATGTTCAGTTTCCACATCTGAAAGAGGCTCAGTAGAAAGTCTCACCGCTCTGCAGCTCATCTCATTAAACTGCTGAGCGCTGTTAGCCGCCTCATGCTAGCGCCTCGGCGAGACGCTCACTTCCTGTCACTCTCATGCATCGCAGCCACGTTGGGACGTTAGCGTAGCTCTGTCCGTAGAGAAATAACCCCTCAGCATGTCTGCAGTCATGTTTCCCGTTCCTCCTCACAGCCATCGTTTGAGCCTGAAAAGTCTGTTTTCTGTCTTCATTAATGGCTGCTTGTTCTTCTTCTTGTGTTTTTTTTTTCTTTTATTTTTTTTTGTTTTGCCCCTCCCCCCCTCCTCTTGGTTCTCCCTCCGGGTCTCCGCAGATTGACGACATCTGAGCGGTCACCTTAGCGTCCACTTGGCGAGTAGCTAGCCGCCTTGGGAAAAGCGGACGACCCTGTTGTGTTGTAGCGTTTTGTGGAGGGTGGTGTCAGTCCGGGGGGGGGTGGAGACGATCCTCGGCGGCGCCATTGGTTCCTGTGTTCCCCTCGTCCTGTAGCGTAGCGGAAGTGTGGTGTTGATTGGTGCCAGTAGTGTGTTTAGTGCGGCTCAGTGGAGAGTGTGGTGATTGACATGACGTCCGGATGAAGTTTCTACTAATCCTCTGCTTCAAGCTGGAGATGTTCTCCGTCAGCCGCAGCGTCCCGTCCTCCACAACGAGCCGACGCTTCACACCGCCGAGCCAGGCAACGCCGCGTTCACACCACCACCGGTTCACCTGAAAACGCTAAACTTTCGCTGCAATTTGGGAGTCGGAGCCACTTTTTAAAAACTATTGCCAAGGTGGAATTTTTCATAAACACTCTATCTCCATGGAAACGGGGTGAAATGTAACTTTTTATAAATGCTCCGTCACAATACAAAAGGATTAAAATGCAACTTTTTTATACATGTTCTGTCTCCATGGAAACAGGGCGAAATGCAAATTTTTATAAATGCTCCATCTCCATGGAAACGGTGAAATGCAACTTTTTATAAATGCTCTGTCTCCATGGAAACGGGCTGAAATGCAACTTTTTTATAAATGCCCCGTCACCATAGAAAAGGATTAAAATGCAACTTTTTATGTATGTTCCGTCTCCATAGAAACAGAGTGAAATGTAACTTCTTGTAAATACTGTCTCCATGGAAACGGGGCAACATTTTGAAAATGCTGCCACACAGGCTGTAGTAAATCGTTTTCCAATAAAAAACAACCAGCAGCGCCACCTCATGCTCCTTCATGCGAACTACAGCGTTTTCATCGTTTCCTCCGTTGGCCGTGTGAACGCAACACTTTCCTGAAACGAAAACGCAGAACTGATACGTTTTCACTGGAAATATTGCAGCACAAACAAGGCCTTACTCTCAGGAGTGTGATTTTGTAATCCATAAGTTTCTCTCTTAGTGATGGGAAATAGATTCAGATTTTAATATTGGATGGAAAAACAAACAAACAAAAAAAATTGAAATTGATCTGAGAGAATTTATTTCTTAAACGTCTTCAGGAAAACCACCTGGAACCGGGACGGGACCCTGCTGGCTTTACTGACAGCATCAGGCTTTCCTTCCTCTCCTGATGGACTCTGGTCTGAACCCGGCCCCTCAGACCTCAGACCGGACCTGCCTTCCGGGGGTCTCTGCTAGGTCTTGGGGGGGTCCTGGGTCTGATCCAGTGTTTCATGCCTCCTGCGGCCCCCCTGTAGCTCTGACCCCTCCTCACAGGTCATTCCAGCTCCTCCGGCTCAGGCCTGGTTCATGTGTTCACCTCGGCTCACCTCCAGTGTGTTTATTTACCTTCCAGCTGCAGACTGAACCCTAACCGCTCTCTGGACCCTGATCTCCCCTCACCGAGCTCTAACTGCTCCACACAGATGCTTCTCCTCAGCTGACCGGAGCACTCTGTGATCTCTCTTTAGATTTACTGCCCGGAGTCATTAATCAGACACTAATTCAGAAGAAATAATCTGATCTGACCGAAGAGTTTAGCAACATGTGAGCTACTAATCAGCTGTGCTCCGTAGCGGAGGGTGGAGGAGGAAGGAGACGTGGCTCATCAGAGGAGTCAGAAACATGTTTCTGTTGAAAAAGAAAATAAAACCGTTGTTGTATGGACATTTCACATCAGGGCATGACGTTTAAATGCTCATAGATAAGTTGCTATAATTTTGTAGAAAGCAAAAAAAGTGATATTAATAGTTTAGTAGTCTTAACTAAATCCCTCTAAAAAACTATAGAAATTAATCTTCTGTGCAAAAAACTGCACTTAAATTCAAATTGAATATTGAAGGTGAAAGAGGAAAGCTTACTTTTTAAGAAATATTTTAAACTGAAACAGGAAACCGGTTTATCTCATGGATATGAGCATCTAGCTGTTTATTAATGCAATACCAACTTTTACCACTGGGTGGTGTTGTGACAAACATGATTGTTCGAAATGACTATTAACATTTAAAGCTAGGGTTGGCAATCTTGGAAAACTAGCGTGAGCATGTAGCATCTCCGCAACTAGCTAGCTCCGCCCAGCTCCCACCCCATTGGAGGAGCTCCCGTTGGGAGCGGAGACGCGGAGACGCGGAGACGTTCGCGGCGCGCGTGGCGCTTCCGCGTCCAGTGCGTTCCTGGCGTAACCTGTCCTCAGCGCTTCGTTTCTTCGTTTTTCTTTATTTGCACAACGCCAAGTTATGGTGCACTCAACGTTAAGTAAACCCCCAAAACATTCTTCTCCGCCATTCTGCAACGACGCTCCGTCCTTCTACGTGCGCACTGAACCAGGGTCAGTGCACGCGTACATGTACACGCAGGGGGCAGGTCGAACGGCGAAGGGATTTGATTGGTTTAAAAAAAGGTATCCCCTCAACACTATTGGTTGCTGTTTTTCCCGTTTTACTCCTGCTGTAGATAGCGGATATTTTCCAAACTACTTTAAAAACACGCTATGAATTGCTTCCCATCGGGTCATAAAGATCATTTTAACCAGCATTTAAAAAAATGTATCTCATTCAAATCGCCAACCCTAGCTTTAAGGTTGAGGTTATAAAAAAAAACAAAAAAAAAAACTTTAAGGTAAAGATTTGAACAGAATCCATGATATTTGGACTCGTTTTGTTATCCTGTACTACCAGTTTGAACCACTAGATGGTGCAGTGGCTTCAGGACTAAAGATTTTTTTTTTGCTTCCGAATGGATGATTTGATATTTGACTTTAAAGAAAAGGAGAAAGTTCTCCTCCTCTGGTGACGCCTCCTCGTCTCCTCCTGCTCCCTCACAGGTTTCTAACGTCTCTCCTCGTCCTGTAGGATCCGGCTCCTCCTCCTCCTCCTCCTCTTCCTCCTCTACCTCTTCTCTCCAGAGCAAAAACAGCTTAGCAGCAAACGAAACCACATCCCGCTCCGAACCAGTGGCCGGGTGTCGTTTCTCTCCTGCTTTACTCCTCTTCCTCCTCCTCCTCCTCCTCCTCCTACTGACTCTTACCTCCTCAGGGTTTGGTGTTTTTGTTGGCTCCACTTTGATTTATTTATTTATATTTCAATTTAACTTGAATCAAGACGTAAACCTCCAGCCAACAAAAACACGGCGGCGGCGGCGGCCCAGCGTCACTCCAGCGTCTCACTCTCTGCTCCTCTGTCTCCCCCTGCAGGCGCCTTCTTGGCATTATCACAAAAAAAGATATCCTTCGTCACATGGCTCAAATGGCAAACCAAGATCCAGAGTCCATCATGTTCAACTGATCCGCTCCTTCCAGGACGGCTGGGGGGGAGGAGGGGGCAGCCAGGAGGAGGAAGAGGAGGAGGAGGAAGAGGAGGAGGTGTGCCTCCTCAACGGCTCCCACCTCTGACATTCGGACCTTGTTTTCTTGAATTTTAAGTTTTGCAGCTTTGTAGAGGCGGACCGCGAGCGAGCGAGCGAGCGAGCTTCCTGAGAGACTGGAGCGGCCAGCAGAGGGCGCCACAGCAGACTGTCCTCTTCATCATCATCATCATCATCATCATCATTATTATTATTGTCCTTGTTATCAGTCCGGCTGCTGGGGACACGACGAGCTCACGGCTTCAACACACACACACACACACACACACACACACACACACCTAAAGAGTCACACTAAAATACACACTTTTGCACTTGCAGACACCTCGGACGTGCATGCTGTCTCCACACACACACACAAACACACACAAACACACACCGTCCTGTCGCTGCTCACGCTGGCAGTGGACGCCGAGGCCTGGCAGGGGGGTCAAAGGTCAGAATGAACCGCCGATGAGGGACGCGATGAGGGACCTCCCGCCCTGCAGGTCCTCCTGTCCCCCCGTCACACTCGCACCTGTCCGTCCTCCACAAATGTACATTGTTTACCTGTGAAGTGTGAGAGTGTGTGTGTGTGTGTGTGTGTGTTTCATGAGCGCCACTACATTCCAGCCTGGTTACCATGGCAACTGAGAGGACGCTAACCCGCTGCCCCCCCTCGTCCCCAAGAAAAAAAAAAACATGGCGGCCTCTCGTGATCGCAGCTGCTGACCCCGGGTCCCACTTTAGCCTCTGTGTGTGAACGTGTGTGTGTGTGTGTGTGTGTGTGTGTGTGTGTTCTTCTTTTTCTATGCTTGTGGGGCCTGCAAGCTGAAATGTGAAGAGCAGCGTTTGGTCCCCAGGAGGTGAAATTACAGGAATCAGTGTCTCACACTGCCCCTGGAGGACGGGATTGGTATTGCAGTGCAAAAAGTTGTACACGATACAATTCCTGGTGCGTGTGTGTGAGAGAGAGAGAGGAAGAATAGGCAGCACTGACTGTATTTTAAGGAAAAAAGTTAACTTTTGTAGGGTAAGAAGTAAAGAAAACAGACGTGTGAGTTTATGAGTGTTTTATTTCTGAGCCAGCTTTGTGTGTGTGTGTATGTGTGTGTGGCAGGCATTCATTGAGACGACGGTTGAGGGAAAAAAAGAAAAAGCCTGCATGTTGAGTTTAAATAAAAGTCAGACGTCCAAACTGTTACCGCTGCTTTGCCGGATCTTTGAACTTTGACCTCTGACGCCGTGTTCGAGCCTCATCCAGGATAAAATTCCTTTTTAGTCCGATTTGTGCAGATCCGTGTTAAATATTGAGAATTTGATTCACTACCTTGATTTCTTTTGGAATATTGTTTTTAATATTTGAGATTTTCAGTGTAATTTATTGATAAAACACTTTACCGTCTGGATTTCACCTCTCGCTGTTCCATCTGTCTTTACACCGCTCCCAAAGTGCTCTTCAAGTTACATTCTGAAAGCTAAAACTTTTCATTTTCTTCCCTTATATTTAAATTATTTGAAAATTTATTTGGTTCCATATTGACTTTATTTCTCTTTTATTGTCAACATGTTAACCTTATCTGTCTTTATATAAATTATATTTAGCCTTTTTTCTCAAACTTTTACATCAATTCTCAGTTCCATCTTTATCTTCGACGTTTCGTTTCAACCGTCTTGAAATCAGAATTTGAATTTAACCTCTACTTCTCTTCACTGTTATTAGTGAAGTAATTATTTCATAAATTCTCAGTATTTAACACCTTTATTTGCAAGATATTTAATCATTCTCTACAGTTTCCATCTCCAGTGTTTTGATTTGCCTTATTGTGAAAAAATACAGACTTATTTACGTTTTATCCTGGGTGAGGCTCTGATTCCTGGAGCCGTACCCAAACTGGAACTCTCCGTCTTCAGCTGCTGTTTTCTCGTTTCCACACGAAGCCGGGCGTCTTCTCCAACACACACACACACACCTTCACACTGTTTCCAGATACTGAAGGTTTTTTTTTTTTTTAATGGCACTTTACACCATGCTTCACGGCCACAGATAAAGAAGTTTAACTACGAAGAAGATTTTAGTCGAGGTGTCGATCGTTTCCGGTGATTGAAGCTCAGCTGCTCCTCGTTGGATCAGTTCAACAGTGAAATCTGATCTGCAGATTTAAACCTGAAGAAATTGAGGCCGTCGTGTTACAGGACGGCGTTTCAAGTGAAAACGCATAGTTTTCGAGCTTTTCTTCAAGTTTACAAAGAAAACGACGTCCGAAAAGTTCCACCTTGTTTTCAGAAAGTGGCTCGGTGTGTGTGTGTGAACCCTCACCCTAAACACTTGCAAACTTTTCCGTTTTCACTTGAGATCGCTGTCGTGAAGCCGGACCTGAAGCCACATTTCCTCCGTGAATTCACACAGATTTTAAGATGAAACCTTGAAAAAATCCTGTAAAAAAAACACGTTAATTTAAAGATGGTTTTGTCCTCTGATGTCTTCTGGAATAAACTGTGTAAAACTCTTCTCTCGCTTGCCGTCATGAGCTCCTTTAAGCTGAGTTTTCTAACGTCGAGGTCGCACCTTACCCCTGGAGAGAGTGTGTGTGTGTGTGTGTGTGTGTGTGTGTGTATGCGTGTGCGAGAGGATGGCGTGTGTGTGTGTGTCGTCCTTTGTTAACCAGTGGTGTTGCCTAACATTGTATTTCATACTGATCTGGATTTTAATTTATGGGTAGTGTCGATAGTTGTGCATTATTATTATTATTATTATTATTCCAGAGAAGAGTTTTATGTATGATTACATTGTTTCACTGTACATTTAAAAGAAAATATGTAAAGATTACATTTTGTTTTGAATTAAAAAGATTCAAGTTGCACAGCTGGCTCTCCGTGTTTATTTATTCGGTTAACATTTGTTCATTTTCCTTCTATTGAGCTCAGATGTTTAACTTTTTATGGGAACATTTTCCATGAAAGAACTCCACTTCTTCAACATCAGGTTGTGTCTTGGTCAGATTTTTCGTGTTTTCTTCCACTTTCTGCGTTGGCCGAGTGAACTGAATTTAGCCCTTTCAGGTCAGAGGTCAGAGAGGAACACTGTTCCAGAATGTTTCGTGATGCTTTGTTTAGGTGTTTTTTTTTTTAATTCTTTAATTCTCAGCATTTTTTTAAGAGTATGGTTAACCACTATTTCAAGAACAGTTATGAAGAAAAGTTTTGATGCAACTCAAATATTACCTTTTCACAATTTTTTTTTTTTTTTAATAAAAATATTCCGTAATCGAGTTGTGCCCAGATGTGAATTTCCTCTTTTTTTTTTATAATGGAATTGTCTAGAATGCTTAAATTAGAGCATTCTTCTGTCAAACTCGGGGTTATTTTTTGATTTCTACTTGCGCTCCACTTGAAATAACATTAAAGCAACACTAAGGAACTTTCAGTTTTCGTTGATTTTGGACAAAAGCGGTAGTGTTTTGCCTGGAGGAATACTACAGTTCCCATGAGGACTAGAGGGCGACGTCGTAAAATGCTGCTCCCGGTGGCATGCTGTCGGACTGAACTCACCTACATTTGTTTCCGGTGGCTGTGTGAAGGACGGATAGCGACGAGGTCATGAATCTAATGGTGGCTAAACAATGTTATATCATGATGTGACGCATGCCGTAAAGCAGTCCGCACATCTGGAGTTTTTTAGTGTCCAGGGTTCCTACCACCCTCCTCACAGCTGCTTAGTCCAAGTGAAAGCAATAATGATGCCCTCAGCCCGTGACAGAGGGGTCATTCAACTAGTTGTAAGTCGATGTATCATCACAAAAGATATTAAAATGTTTTATTAAGGTTGAAAAGTTCCTTAGTGTCGGTTTAATTTAATCGACTACAAACAATAACAATGTAAGATGAAGCATCTTTTTACAGTGTTTTATATCTTTAATCACACACTCCGTCCGTCCACCGGGGGGCAGTCTGGGGTTCGAGATTACTGCGCTAGGTTCAGTTGTTTCAGCTGAGACACTGAATGAGTCCCTGTTGTGGTTTGAGAGCAGATCTCTGAGACGCGACGGAGGCTGGACGACCGTCACGTCTTCTGTTACACATCCATCATTCATGGCTCTGCGTCTGATTCCAACCAGCTTCAAAGCTCCGTCTGAACTCAGAAAGTTTGTTTTTTTTAATATCTTAAAGCTTCATAAAACCCTGGAATCACAGATCTGTTACAGGAATATTTAGGAACGTGTTTCCTGGTGACCTTTAAACTCAGTTTTTGACCTTCTCAGCTTCGTAATCAAGATCCTTCATACATTAATAATGAGTCTTACATAAGCTAGATCAGAGTATAATGATTTCTTGCATTATTAAATCTACGGAGAGGGACAAAAAACACAAAATCAGACATTTCTTTCCTTCTTTCTTGTTTTTTTTTTGAAGCACAGCACTTCCTTTTTATTCCACTACAAAAGAGAGGAGGCAATCTGAAGAGCACCAGGAGAAGCAGAACAGCGTCCGGACCGGACCGGAGCCGAGCAGAGGAAGAAGAGAACCCATCACTCCTTTTTTTTTTTCTTTTTTCAGAGCAGGACGCTGGGCTGATTTAAAAAAAAATTCAAAAAAAATTAAAAACAGCAAGACAGAGGAAAAGAAACGATGCTCTTTTCTACTTCAGGAAACGAGACAGAAAATCTTATCTGGAGAACGGAAAGCACTGCACTATGGGTAATAATCGGAGAACAGTAATACTACGCACACTTTTTTAGAAATGCTGAAGGCCGTACAATCATGGAAATTGGAAGTCCAGCATGCATCGGTGCGTCGGCATCGGCGGTGGCGGCGGGATGACGGACAGATGGGCGTCTCCGGACGAGAAGAGCGGTTTGAGGCAGATTCCGTCGGGAACGGTGGCCAGAGGGGGGCGGCGGCGAGTCTGTCTTCCGGGAAGTCGCTCTGGCGTTCAGTCTGTCCTCTGGCGGAGGGCAGACTGAACGCCAGAGCGACTTGCCACCGCCGCCGCCGAACGTTTTGCACCTTTAAGTCAAAGTCTCCACTTCCTGACAATCGATACATGGAGTCAGTGATCCTTCCTCCGCCTACATTCAAGCATGAAGGTCCAGAGTGAGAAGAGGAGAGGAGATCAGTAAAAAGTGATTGTTTTTACTCCAAACGGTTAAATTAGAAGTGTGTGTGTGTGTGTGTGTGTGTGTGTGTGTGTGTGTGTGTGTGTGTGTGTGTGTGTGTGTGAGAATGCATAGCAGGACCGGGTGCGTTTGTTTCGTCACACGTGGCTCTCGTAAAACACCTGGCATGACGGGGTCTTGGCGTCCGCGGGCTCGCAGGCCGCCGCCGCTGCCCCCGCCGCCGCCTCGGGCTCCTCGGGTTGGAGGTGAGCCGGCGGCGGAGGGGAGCCGGGCGGAGGCGAGGAGGGCGGGGCCTCCAGCGGCGGCGGGGCTTCCAGGCAGTACCCGGCGGCGGTGGCGGCAAGCGGCGGGTGCACCGACACCTGGATGGCGATGTGCTGGGGCTGCTCGTGCACGGAGGAGTTGTCGGAGTCGGCGGCGGGCGACTCGCTGCGCTCCCGCTCCCGCCCCCGCTCCCGCTCCTGCAGGATGGTGAAGACGTCCCGCGCCCCGATGGACGCCACGCGGCCCGCCACCTCCCGCCGCCCCTCCGGCGCGTTCCGCACGAAGGTGTGCCGCATCTCCTCCACGCCCACCACCTCCAGGATCTCCTCCATGAAGGTGCGGCAGTTCATGATGAGCGGCGGCAGCGGGATGCTGCGCGCCAGCTCCTCGATGTAGCGCGCGAACTCCATGGTCTTGAACTGCGTGACCTTGGCCAGCTCCAGCGTCTTGGCCGAGGTGATGATGGGGATGCGCTTGGCGATCTCGAAGGCCTTCTGCAGCTTCTCGGCGCCCTCGGTGCGGAAGAACTCGTTGATGGCCTTCTCCGTCTTCTTCAGGTGGCTGCTCATCATGCACAGGCGCGTCACGTTGAGCGCCATGATGATGGTGAAGGTCACCAGGCACACCACCATGTAGTACACGCCCATGTCGCCGTTGGTGAAGACCACGCGCAGCGTCACCGTGCAGTTGGCGCTGCCCAGCCGGTTGGACGCCATGCAGGTGTACTTGCCGCGGTCGGCGAACTCGATGGCGGTGATGTTGAGGACGCCGCCGTCCAGCAGCCACCACTTCCCACCTGCGGACGGACGCACGGACACAGCGGCGTGAGGACCGAGGCGGCGCGGAGAGAGAGAGAGAGAAAACGCTCGGATGTGGCGAAGTCTTTACTTTTTTTCTGTCCTTTACTTTGATTTCAGTTCTCTACTTTCTCTGAAAACAGCAGAAATGCAGCGTAAAGAACGGAAACATTAAAGGACAGAAGAAAGTAAAGGACAGAAATGTGAAAGTAAAGGACAGAAAATTGAAGGAAAAGACCAGAAAGAGGACAGGAAAGAAGTATGAAAGTAAGGGACAGAAACATAAAAGGAATGAATAAAAATATGAAATTGAAGAACAGAAATATCAAAGTAAAGCACAGAGGAAAAAAACTTATTTCTGCTATTTTCAATATATTTCTGTCCATTACGTTCCTATTTCTGTTCGTTTCTGCCATATTTCTGTCCTTTATTTTCAAAAATCTGTCTCTTCGTTTCATATTTCAATTACTTTCATTCTGATTTCTGTCCTTTAATCTCCCATTTCTGTCCTTTACTTCGACTTCAGTTCTTTGTAGCAGAAATGCAATGTAAATAACAGAAACGTTAAAGGACAGAAATGTGAAAGTAAAGCACAGAAGAAAAAAAGAACACATATTTCTCCTATTTTCAATTTTTTTTGTCCATTACCTTCATATTTCTGCCCTTTACTTTCACATTTCTGTACGATTCTGTCATATTTCTGTCAATTATGTTAAAAAAATCTGTCTATTTGTGTCGTATTTCAGTTTTTCAGATTTTCGACTTTGGAGGTTTTACCTTATGTCTGAATTCTTCTCGTGTTGTACGTCGCTTTGGACAAAAACGTCTGCTGAATGAAATTGCAGAATTGTAGAATTGTGTCTTATCTGGCTCTTTCTGAAGCGAGCGAACACTTTGTTCAGCTTCTATAATAAAACAAGCGGTTCGTATGTAAAACCTGCAGACGCTGAAAATCAAGACGAAGCAGGTTTTCTTGTGCCGGAGCAGGAAGCGACCTTATTATTCCTGTCAAGCTCTCAATATTTAAACAGGAGGCAGCGCTTGGTCTCCTCGGTGAACACACACACACACACACACACACGCTGTTGACACAGCGGAGCAGAGCGACCCCGATGCAACATGAAAACCAGTCTAAACACCATCGCAGTGTGCGAGGGTCAGGGGTCACAGCATCAAGCAGAAACGCACTCATTTCCTCCTCTCTATCCTCAAGAGGAGAGTCAGGAAATGCAGACAAACGGCGGGCCGCCCTTCCAGAGCGCCGCCAGGTCTCTGATCTTATCCGGATCATGTGACGACCGGTGAATCGGGCAGGGGGGTCTGCAGGAGGGGATTATGTGAGAGGAGAGCGGCGTGGCGCTCCCTGAGGGGGGAGGAGCTGCTCTGGGTTTGTGGGTAAAAACAAAACAACAGGAGGCAGGTTTCAACAGGTCGGCTTCAAACAGCCTCACGTCGGCTCCACTGCTGCCAGTTCAGCTGTTTCACTTAAGTTTTTTTTAACCTTGTGTATTTGTTGTACGTCTGCGGCGAGGATTGGAACCAGAGACCGGCCTTTACTCATTCAGAGCACGTCTCCAACCCGACACTGCTCCGCTGAATAAATCATGGCCGAGCGACGGACGCCCGCTGGTGGCAGAGAGAGCGAGGAGAGGAAGCCGGGTTCGCCGTGACTCACCGCCGGCCTCCGTGTCCAGGCGCTGCCCGTGGGAGTTGAACCACTGAACGCTGGGGAACGGCTCTCCGGTGACGTTGCAATCAATCAGGGCGCAGCTCCCCTCCCGGGCAATTATCTGGCTCACTGTGGTGAAGGCGACTGGGACCAAGCCGCCGCTGCCGCCGCCGTCCTCCGTAGCGTTGCCGTCCTCCGTGGCGTGCGAGGCGGCGAGGGACGCCAGGACCAGGACCAGGACGGCCAGCATTTTCTCCAGCGGTGGAAGCGACACCCGAGGGGGGCGGGTCTCCGTCATTCCTCCTGGGGGGCCATGCTGCAACACTGGCTATCTCCTGGAGGTGCTCGGCGGCGCCCGGCGAGGCAGCGCACTGCAGCGGAGGAGGCAGAGCGGCTCGCGTCAGTCACACTGATAAGAAGACGGTTAATGAGCTTTCAATGAAAGCAGAGCTGCAGCTGACAGAAACCTGAAATCACACTTTACCAGCCCGTCTGGAACTCACTCTAATAACTACAAAGCTCTCGTCTCAAACGGAGTCTAATCTCACCGCTGTGAGGCTGAAGTTACAATTTCATCACAGTACAACAAAGCACCTGTTCTAATGGTCTGAGGTTTATGATTTAAAGTTTATTTTCAGTGTAAACAGCGCTGAAGACCAAGACAAACTTCCCTTCGAGGACAATAAAGTGGATCTTATCTTATGTAAACCCAATACTTTTGATGGAAGAGCTCCCTGAATGCTGCAGCACAGCGCAGAGGAACAACAGAGCAAACAAGTTTCTTTTAACCTCTTCTGATTGCGTTTTGCTGCAAAGTAAAGTCATCGGGAAATACCTGTCAATAGTAACACTGGACTCTTTCTTAATAATATTTAAAGAGATTAAACAGAAGAATCTCTCCAATAGGTGAATTTTCTCGAGTTTTGCTGGACACCAACACGCAAATCAGAGAGCTTTGAATACCAAATGAGATTCAAACCGAGGATTGAGTTGCTTTCAAAAGAGGACGACCGTGTTGGCGCAAATTGTATCTGAGGCCTTTAAAATAATTCGTTTTAATTTGAAACTTGGTGTAAACGAGGCCTGAAAATGAGTGAAACCCTCCTGAGAAGCTCATTCATCAGTAAGCAGTTACAGTTACAGAGTATTAATGATTCATTACTTTGACCTGCAGTTATTACAGCATCAGAACAACAGGTGTTGTCTGCTGTCATCTATTGATGAATATAAGATTAAATTGATTAAACATTTGTGTTGGACTGAACAAATGAAACAGCATCAGCAGAATTTGCAGCTTCAGAGAAGCTAAAAGCAGTCATTATTATAACACCCACCCAGTGATATTTCTATGTGAGCTTCCAGCGGTTTGCAGGTGGTTGTTTTTGGGCGTTTAGAAGGTAAAAATATGCTGTTTTCCCCTCCTTTCCCCGCAGCAGCAGCAGCAGCAGCAGCAGCCTCTCTGGAGCTGAGCACAACAAAGCCGCACTCCGTCCACACATAACGGAGCGGAGGGAGGCGGGGAGCCGTCTATCACCCGCCCCGCTCCGCTCCGCTGTCCCCGCGGAGGTCTCACTAAAACCACCACGGACTGAGTGGGAGAGGAGACGTGTAAACACACCAAAACGCCCCCGGAGAGGGAATTCCAAAGATTTTTTTGAAACCGTCTTTCTGTTTGAACGTAACGAAGAAGACAAGAAGGGCGTGGGGAGGCGACTACGTGCTGGATTATGACAGACTGAAGGGGAGACCCTTGTTTGAAAATGTAGATGTAAAAACGATAAAAGGTTTAAAAACACACTTTCACTCTCAAATCTTTATAAGCAGATGATATTCAAAACAGAAATACATGACGGAGAGGTTAAATGAGAGGATTTCCACCCAGAAATGCGGCACCGTCGACGGCAGCCGAGAGGCGAGAAGCAGAAAGGAGAAAAAAGGCCTTTCGGGATTAAAGCGGGATTATTCAGACTCACATCATGGTCCGTCTCCTGCTCCGAGCTCCGGGGAAATCCAGCGGTCCAGGCTGACGGTGGCGAGGCTACTTCTCCAGCGATGCCTCCATCCTCCTCCTGCCGCCGCCTGTCCGCTCTGCTCCGCTGCGGGGAACGAGCCTCCCCCTCCCCGCCCCTACGGGCTGCACCGTCCCCGGATCGAGCGGCTCCGGTTACAGCCCCGACACAGATACGTGTGTTTAAAATGCTTCAAAAGCGGCTTTTTCTGCGGATTTACCTCTAAAAACACTGTTTAATGACACACGATTCCACTTTCTGGTCATGTGAGACACACAGAAAGTCTATTCAGGTAAAACTTATTCAATTACAAGCTTATTATAATGGAAACAGCATGTAATTCTTTAAATCTGTATATAAGAAAAAATATCATTCGATAAAGTGTATAAAAATAGCCGTAACAACCGTCTGTCAACAAAATAAACTGATTGGCTGCAAACAAGCAGATCAAAATGTTATGACTGTAAGAAATTTTAGCAACAATAAACACAAAGTGCATTAAATTATATCATAATAAATGTGTAGCTGACCAGAGCAATAGATTAAGAAACATGAATACAAGAAATTTGATTTTTTTAATGAAATGACAAAAAAAAGATAAAATCAAAATTAAACAATGAAACAAATTTAAATTAAGAAATACGTTAAAAAATTTCAGAAAATTATTTTCAAAATTAAACACAACCAAAATAGGAAATATTTGGTTTAAAAAACTAAATGTAATAATTTTTTTAAATTAATCCAAAGTAAAATAAAAAAGTAATTAAAAAAACTTGACATTTTTTAAAAGAAAAACAGTTATTTCCCAAACGAAAAAGAACAATAAAAATCATAGCAATTAAAAGAAAAACAACTAGACAACAAGTAGAGTACATAAACATAAACATAAAATAAACTGTTGCTTTATTGAAAGGCAGCAGCAAACAGAAAGGTCAGTCTAGTTTTAAAGGACTCAGATTTGGAGCCATTCTTCGGGCCTTTGGGAGTTTATTCCAAATATTTAGTGCATGAAAAACTAAAAGGAAGCTTGTGCACATTTGTTTCTGACTCAGGAGTGAAAAGTAAATGCAGGCCAGTTCAGGCAGCATTACAGTAATGAAGTTGATTCAAAACAAATTCATTGAATAACTTCTCTACATCAGTCCTTTCACACGATAATAAACTGAGCGTTTAAAGATGGCCTCTCAGATTCAGGTAAATGTTCACGGTCACTGTTTGCTCTGTTGGTGTTTCTCCGCATTTTATTGAAGAGTAAAGTGCAACGATGCAGCAATTGACGCGATATAAATAAAACTGGATTGAGCCCATGTGAGTTTCCCTCGGAGCAAAGAGCGAAACCCTCGCTCACATAAACCATGAGGACAAAAGTACTTTTTAAATAATTCACCGACGTGAAGTGTTGAGGAATAAAAGCCTTTGGATTAGCAGCTCTAAACATGGAGCCAGTGAAGGTCAGTGGAGCCGAGCCAGGCCTGACGGCCGTCGACCTTGGATCAGCAGCATCGAGAGGAAAATCGACGCCGAGCATCAAATCGACGCCGGGGACGGATAACAAAGCTCCAGCTGCTCCACGGACAGTCACACACAAACAGAGCTGGTATTAGAGAACGCCTGTGGCAGGAACGCCGCGCACTTTTCACAGAGCAATTAAAGAACGAGCAGAGGCAGGTATGTCCAGGAGTTTATTGTGAAAGTTAGTGTTGCACAACCTCTGCTGGAGCCGTGAAACATTAAAACAGGAGTGTCAGGCTGAGACTGATTCCATCCCAACGATGAATGTTTTAGCTAATAACCGTTCAGTAAAGCGCAGGCCAGACGTATGATTACCTTATGAATTATTATAGAACAACACAGTGAAATGAAAACACTGATCTCAACACAATGACTTCTTTTTTTGCATAGTGTTTCAGTTCGAGCTAATTCTGGCAAAAGCTGGTGTTCTGCTGGATGGTATTTCGTGTTCTTGTAATGAAACCACACGCACAAACACACACACGCACACGTTTTCACATGCAACAAACATTCCTAAAAGTTCAGTTTCCTCCGTTTCCATGGAGACGGAGTTTATTTCCAGTGGCTCCGCCCACCACTGTCATGTAAACGGTTTGAAAGTCTGAAATGGAAGTTTTCTGTTTTCACTTCGAGACGCCGCCATGTTGATGGCTCCTGTGATGCTAATGCTAATGCTAACTCGTTTTGCTTTGCCAGGATTTCCCCGTGGGCCAGAACGGACCCGCTGACAGGCGTTAGCATCGCTACACCTGTTAAAACACCTGAGAAAAGATCTGTACTTTATTTTTAGAAAGTTACAAAAGCTGGAAATGTGCATTCAACATACTCACATGATAAGTGATCATATCAAATGGTCCAACTGCCGTATGCATGTTTCATGTAAACAATCATCTGTGCCCTTTATTAAAATAGTCTAGTTTTTTTTGCATCTTCCACTCATAAGACCGGAAGCTAAACACTTTCATACAAAGGCTCAGTATGTAAGATTTCCTTCAGCCGTTTAAAGATGGAGTTTGTCAACTGGTTGACTAGTGCTGTAATACCACTTTACACCACAAGAGGGTGCAGTGAGTCGCTCCAGGATGAAGGCGCTACGCTCTAAAGACTGATCAGACAGAGCTGGACTCACCACCAATGAAGAAAAACATTAAATAAATCTTACAAACTGCTCCTGCAATGAAATGTGACTGATTTTCAGCGTAAAGGTCAGTTCTTTATCTTTTAGTGCAATAATCCAGCAGTGACCTATGTTTCATTTTCCTGTCAAGATAAAGATCAGTTCATATTTGAGCAGCCACGTTAACTTCCGAACACGAATAAATTTTAACGTCATAAACAGAAAGAGAGAAGGAAAAAGCAGCAGCAGGTACCAGAGAGAAAAACACAACCGTCCAATCATAAAGCGTCTCTGATGAGCGAGGAGAGTCTCCTGAAGGCCTGTGGGAAGAAAGAGACAGATCAGGGAGGGTCTTTGGTTTGTGTGTGTGTGCGTGTGTGTGTGAGTGTGTGAGTGTGTACCTCGTCGATCTGCTCCGGCGTGGAGAGGGAAAAGGCCGCTCTGACGTACGGGCAGGGGTCACTGCTGTTGATCATGAAGGCTCCTCCAGGAACCAGCAGCACCTTCAACACAAAGCCCAAGAAATAAAGTGAAGTCCTTACTCCGGTTTGTTCCACTTTTCAGCAAACTGGAAGAAAAAAAGATGAAAACATGTGGAATTTGTTGTAACTTTGGCTTGTTTGTGTGATAAAAACATGACCTGGAGTGAATTCTGAGCGAAGAAACACGAAATGAAGACAATATTTTCTCATAGTTCCCATATCTCTGTAATAATGTGATAAAAGTTGTGTATGTCTGCATCTACACTGACAAACCGCACCACAGGAATGATAGAAGTGATCTATAATATAGAGCAGGTCCTCTTCAAACGCCGGATCAGTTCGACTCGGTGTTTTTCACGTTGGAGGAAAGGAGCTGTGGAAAATCCTGCCTGAGCCCACGCCTGTTCGGACGCGTCTAATCAGCTGTTTGTGAGCGCCGGGCTTACAGACGAGCGAGTGGGAGGGACGGGACTCGCGGCTACGCACAATGGCTGCTTCACATCCAGCCGGCCCACACTGTTCGGAAGCACAAAGCCCGGCGAGGCACAAACAGACCCACACAAAGAGAGAGAGGAAGGCCTCTGGAGACTGAGGGGCTTTGAACCATCAAGCATGTGGCGGTTCTGAGAGGAAGACCGACCTCCTTCTCCAGCGCCTTCTGCATGATGAGCTGCTGAGTGTCGGCGATGTTCTTCAGCTTCATCCACAGGAACATGCCGGCAGACGGGCTGTGCCATTCAGCTAAGTCTGAAAATAAATAAACAAATTCCGATAAATCCAAACGTATAAGAGGATTTCAACATCTGCAGCTCCTCGTGTTTCTGTGGCGGTGTCTCCTCCACTGAACACACTCCAGACATCACACACTCTTCACTGAGGAGATTATAGTTTCACACACGCACGGGTTGATAAAGCAGACTTTAGTTCCAGGAATGACCACTAGGTGGAGACACTGAGACGTTACGAGAAGTTTTCTTAATTTTGCAACATTACTGTTGGTATTTGAGTATAGAAAAAAACAATCTGATAACATTTAATAATCCAATAAAATTCTATTAATCACCATAACAATAATAATATGAAAGTAAAAAAACACATTTTGATAGGAAGATATTATTAGCATTATTCAAAAACTGCTGTTTATGTAGATATTGAAGTGAAAAAATTAATAATTTTCACGTTTGTTTTTAAAAACAGCACTTACAGAACGTTAATTTTTTTTTTTAAATAAAGTTCCTCACATATTCCGTCTATAAATAATAACAAAAAACATCCCGTTTCTGTTCATGATGGAATAACAGCTCGATTAACAGTAAAGTAGCTCGATTAACAGTAAAGTAATTCATTATCATGATGTCTGTATTTTAATGTCTATATTTTCTTAGGTGAAAGGAAATGTAGGAAAAATAATTACTATTCAAGAAATAAACTTTGTTTCACTAAATAAATGAACTAAAGGACTTAAAATCATGGATTTATTTGTTTTCACATTTTTTGATAAGTTCTATCAAAGCAACACTTTTCTCTCAATATGAGCAACAGTGAAGTTAAAGTTAAGAATATTACTGTATTATTGCTTTTTATGCTCAAGATTTTATTTTTTTATTTTATAATAAACCCACTTCTTTCAATGACTCACTGCTCCACCTTGTGGTTTAAACTTGTATTACAAGAGAAAACAGACTGGGCTATGCTGGATAACAGGCAGATTTTGGAAAACACACCCACAGATGATGAATAAATCATCTTTGAGACGACATCAGGAGTCTTGTTTCGTCTCATTTGGATTATTACTTAAGTTTATATTGATTTTAAGTGTTTTGCATGTTTTTTTTTCCTCGCCACTCGCTGGAGAAGCCACACACCTTTGAGATGCTTGTCTGCAGAGCTGATCATGGCGTCGCGTTGCTTCCTGTAGAAGTCAATCACCCTGCAGGGAAAAAACAAAACAAACCAATAAAGCTCCTTTATTTCTCCATTTCCTTCATTTGAACGTTGGCGGCGTTTGCTGGCGGCGTACCCGTCGATGTGCTGCAGGAAGCCCTCTTGACCCCAGCTGTGCAGCAACTGAGACACCATCAGCTGAAAGGAGGCAGACGCCACAAACAAACCACTATTTTTAATTTAACGTCAAAGTTAAAGAAGCGACCCGTTGTTCACGATCCGTCTGATCAGAATAAGCATGTTCCTGCGTCTTGTTTACTGCCAGTTTTTTCAGCTCAGGTTAGATGAGGATACAGAGGTGAGGGTTTAATCGTTAGAAGGAGGCAGTAGATGATAATTAATCCTCTTTTCTTCATAAAAAAAAAAAAACTCTCTCCATGGTGACGGCGCACCGCTGCCCACTTCGGAGCGAATCGGACACGCTCAGCGAGCCGGGGTCGGACAAACACACACTTCCACGCACCAGCCACTCGTTCAGGGGAAACAGCAAATGTTAACAGAGACGCAGAGGCGGAGCTCCACCTGGGTGAAGGTGCTGGTGTGCATGGTGGAGGCCTGGATGTGCAGCACCACCCGGTCCACCAGCGGCTTGGGGCCGGTCAGGAACCCGATCCTGAGCCTGAGACACACACAAATACACACACACACCACACAGAGACACAGACACAGACACAGCAGAGTTACAACAGAGCGGCATGTGAGGTCAAGCATTAAACTTCAGGACAAACATTAACTGAACCTGGGATTAAAGGACGAAGCAGTGAGCAGAGGAAAACTCTCCATTTAAACACTGATTTTCAGCTGATTTTCTTTAACTTTTTCATCCAGATGTTGGTTAAAATTCTTTATCCCTTCACATAAGGAGACATTCTTGTTTCAATCAAGACTTTGGTTATAAAACCAAAAACATAGAAACCACTTGTTAACTTACATACAGGTAAAAATAAAAGCCTGAATCCGGAATGTACTCAAGTACAAAAGATAAAAAAAATTTGGACTTCTCTTCAGGTGTTTTTATCTTTTACATTCACTCACATGACTGTTGTTACTGTTTTATGGAAAAAGCAGCTTAATTATAAGTAATGACACTTGAAACAGGCAATAATGCAACATTTGGTTCATCTTATAAGTGAAAATTTTACATGCAATAATTTTTTTTCTGGTCTTGTGCATTTTACTCATCACTGACCAAAAATTCCTTCAAAATAAGATACTTTTGATCATATTGTGAATCAACCAGAACAATTCAACAGGCCTCCAGAAGGATTTTGGTGTAAAACAATTATAAAAATGTTATTTAACTCATGAGAAACACAAAAAAAAATTGTGTTTGACTCTTCATTTCATCAGAAATGTGTTTATTTCTTCATTTCTGTACTAAAATGTGAATAAAACCAAAACAAAAACTGCTGAATAAAACTGAATAAAGAGAGTTCAGGCGTTGACGCCGTTGCCTCCGCAGACTCTTGCTGTCAGCCTCAGACTGTAACCGGACGCCTGCGGCTGTCAGCTTCACGCTCTCCGGAACAATTAACCATAAACTCACCCCGAGGACAGGATCTTGGAGAAGGAGTCGGTGCGGATGATCCGGCCGTCCACGTCCATGGAGAGGAAGGTCGGCGCCCACGGCTGCAAGCGAGCGGTTTTCACACAGCCGGCTGATCAAACAGCTGGATTTCTGGGGCGAATCTTTCATCGTGCTGAGAGTTTCTACCTTGTCGAACTGCAGGAAGTAGTACGGGTCGTCCTCGATGATGAGCATGTCGTACCGTCTCGCCAGCTGGTGGAAAAAATAAAGGTTTTACAGTGAAAAGAGACTGAATCTGCAGAGTAACAGCGCTCTGAGGCGGCGGCGAACCTCGTACACCTCCCTCTTCCTCTCCGCTGTCATGGAGGCGCCGGTGGGGTTTCCTCCATTGGGGATGGTGTAGAGGAGCCGCGGCGCCGTGCTGCCGGGCCGGTGCACCTCGGAGGGGTCCCAGCGGGACAGGACGTCCCTCAGGGCCGCCGGGATCATGCCGTGCTGGTCGCTGGGGACGTTGATTAAATTGCAGCCCAGCGGCTGAAGCTGGAGGGAGAGAGAGAGCGGCGGCGTGTCGGAGTCTGAGCGGAGGAAACTCAAAGACGTCCCCGCCGAGTCTTACCGCCGCCAGGGTGCCGGCGTAGGTGGGAGCGTCCAGCAGGACGTTGTCTCCGGGGCCCACCAGCATCTCAAACACCTAAAGAACAGAACGTCAGTCGACACACACTCTGAAAACTGCTGCAGCACGTCACTGCTGTGCAGGAGTGTGACCTTGCAGAGCCCCTCCTGGCTGCCCGTGGTCACACACATGTCCATCTGGCCCTTCTCGGGGCTGTAGGCGGCGGTCGGAGGGTTGTGGAGCGTCTTCTGCAGGTTCTTCATCCACGTCAGCAGCTCGGGGATCCTGAACGGGTGCAGATCACCGTCACATCAACATAAATAAATATTCCTCAAGTAAAGGTTCAGGAGTTTTTAAATCAAAGCTCTGACCCGTTGGATGCAGAGTACTGCAGGGCCCGCTTCATGGCCGCCTCGTCGAAGGTGACCGTCTCGCCGCCCTTCACCTGGATGGACGCCGACTGGAAGGGGAAGGTGTTGGGGTTGGGGGCTCCTCCGGCCAGAGAGATGAGGGACGGGGGCGAGCGCTGCTGCAGCTCAGCTTCACGTGGACACAGAGAGAGGACCGGCCGGAAATCACACCACAGCAAACGAACAGGATTCGAAAGCAAAATCCATATTTGACATACACTGTTCATCATTATATTTAATCATTATTATATAGTAACTTTCTTTTCCCAACCTAAAAAACTGCAGTTCAGGAGTTTGAAACATTAAATTTCCGCCCTTGACAAAGAAAAGAGAAACTCACTCAGCATCCTGATGGGGGAAGGCTTCCTGGCTGCGCTCACAGCTGTCAGAAACCGAGCATAATTCATGATTCCTGCCGGATTAGAAAAGCAGGGTTTAAAGGAATATACCCTGGTGGTTCTGTCCACACCTGTTGCAGCAGCAGCGGCCCACAGCCAGTGGAAATACCCGTTTTACTGACCTGCGCTGCTTTTTAAC
The DNA here is from genome assembly GCF_902148845.1 of Salarias fasciatus. Classification (NCBI taxonomy): domain Eukaryota; kingdom Metazoa; phylum Chordata; class Actinopteri; order Blenniiformes; family Blenniidae; genus Salarias; species Salarias fasciatus. The sequence goes on along the minus strand of NC_043747.1, from coordinate 21,656,240 downwards.
GAGGCATTGCGACACCTCAATCAAACTCATGCATGCGCACAAACGATGTGAACACAAGCCAAAACAAATGCCCATGACATTTCTGACACGCTCCTGCACAAAGTTTAGCCTCGCTGCCGTCCACCGACCACAACAACACAGCTAAGACAGACGTTAAATGAGCTGAAACTGACACGCACACCGGGAAACACTCCTGCGAGCAGGCGAACATTAAAACACAGGGATTTTTGTGCATTTATTTTAGCCGAAGTTGCAAAATTCGATCACGTTGAGCTGTGTAACTGACCTTGCGTATCGGCTGGACTGCCGCGGGGGATTCTGGGAAAGGTAGTTTTTCACTGAGAAGACTCCGCAGCGGCTGAATATCAGCCTTTACTAAGCTAAACTACATTACCCAGCGGTAGTGAAATAAACAACACGATTTTACATTATTGATGTATTTGGCTATGTTGTATTATTTATTTGGCACATTAGAAGTAATTTCAATCTTCCACATTAAGTATAAAATAGCTTAAAAATAAATTTAAAAAAATCCTTCCTGTTGTGAAACGTTTGATGTCTGTTTGGCGGTTCTCCACTAGAGAGCAGTCGATTTAAAAAAAACATTTTTTTTCAGGAAACGAATAAGAGTAACTTCCGTGTTGTTAGCGGCTTAGCATCCCATGCTCACAGTTAACGTGTTTCAGAGTGCTAATGGTCGAAAGTTGCGGTTTTGTAGCTTTCCTGCAGTTTTTTCGCTCGTGTTATCTTTTCAGAATGTATCGTGACTCCGGTTGTCCGCGCAGTGCCGTGAATGTCTTTAAAACGCGTGAATCGCGCGTTTAAACCGAGCTTGACGCGCATTGTTTACTAAATAATAACATGTAGCTGCAGATCGGCTGTTCTCTTCAGTGTGTTGACCCCCCCTGTTGTCCCAATGGGGAAAAGAAAAGACATGATCCACCCCAGATTTCTAGGTGAGTGCCCCAACACTGTCGAGCCTCTATTGTAGCTTTCAGTAAACTTTATTTGGATTTCATTGCAATGGAACAGACACATTGTTACAGTATTTTTTAAGGAAGCTTGACTTTAGGTCACTAAATAATAACATTGTTAAAACAACACTTTTATTAGACCTTTTTCCAGGTTTAAAGGCATTCAGGTGGGCAGCTCTTCATATCACCAACCCACCTAATCTGGACAATTTAACACACTGCACTTAAAATCCCTGCTCTGCTGTGTGCAACATATATTATTTATCTTTTCTGTGCAATATTATCTGGTAACAACTTCACACCACATGCATCTTGTTGTCCGTTGCTTTTAGATTTCCAATTTCCACCCTACTAAAGAAATCAGTGAAGATCTCTCAGTCCTAAATATTGATAAAAATCCAATATTTTCCATTCTTAATCTGTGCATCTTGTTGTGCATGTATGTTTTAAATGTGAACCAGTGTTTATATTGTGTTGGTGTCTTCTCTGCAGGTGAAGGCGTCTCCAGCCTGCACGGCGCCCACAAGCGTAAACACAAAAAGCACAAGAAGCACAAGAGGAAGCACCACAGCTTCCCCGAGGCTCCGCCGCAGCCCGAGCCTGTCGTGGTGCCTCGCGCGCCGCCGCAGCTCCGGCTCAAGATCAAGCTGGGCGGCCAGACGTTGGGGACCAAGAGGTGAGGTCTTTTCCAAACATTTCCAGATGCAGCATTTCGTTCTGTATCAGGTGGGAGGGGATCATTAAACCAGTCGTGTCTGCTCCAGTGTTCCCACCTTCACCGTCCATCCGGGCGTGGCGCGCCCTCCTTCCCCTCTGATGATCATCGATAACAATGTCGACGACGACGATGACGATGAGGACGACGATGAGGATGATGACGAGCCCTCCGTGCCTCTGGAGCAGTATCGGGCCTGGCTCGGTAAGTCCCCAGATAGATAAACATAAGAACGGCCTTTTGTTGTTGTTGTACGTTCATCTCAGCGTTGTGTGTGTTTCCTGTTCCGCATCAGATGAAGACAGCAACCTGGCGACGTCCCCGATGCCCGACATAGACTCGGACTCCATGCTGGGGGCGCCGGTGGACGAGGAGGAGCGGTGGCTGGATGCTCTGGAGAAAGGAGAGCTGGACGACAACGGAGAGCTGAAGAAGGAGGTGGACGAGTCTCTGCTGACCGCCAGACAGGTGAGGAGAAGACGCGGTCGCCGGGGGCAACGCTGCTCTAAACTCTGACCCTGAAACGCTGGTTTTGCTCGCCTAACCCTGCAGAAAGCGCTGCTGCACAAGCAGCAGAGCCAGCCGCTGCTGGAGCTCCCCATGGGCTACAAGGAGAAGGAGATGACGGCCGAGATGATGCAGAAGCGGGAGGAGCGCGCCCGCAAGCGGCGCCTGCAGGCCGCCAAGAAGGCCGAGGAGAACAAGAACCAGACCATCGAGCGGCTGACCAAGACCAGCAAGGCCAAGATCAAGAGCCTGAAGGAGAAGAAGTCCAAGCAGAGCCAGTGTCCCACCGTGCGCTACAGCGACTCCGTGCACGGCGTGGCCATCTCCTTCCCGGCGGGGGTCCCCGCCCCGGCCCCCGCGCCGCCCGTGGCCCCGCCCCCGGCCCCGCCCGGCTGCGGGGTGAGCGGCTGCTCCAACCTGAAGAAGTACAGCTGCTCCAAGACGGGCGTGCCGCTGTGCAGCCTGGAGTGCTACAGGAGGAACCTGCTGCTGCTGCAGAGCGCCGCCTGACGCCTCCACCCCACGGAACACTCACTCCCCGCTCTTCATCAATATTTATACATTCTCTGATCATGTAGAAAACATCACCTGCCTGCGGAGTCACTATTTATCATTTTTAGACCAATTGTGTTTCTTCCCAGGGTTGAGAAGCCAGAGGAGTTTTCACCATTTTTCTTTTTGATGTAAAAAAAAAAACAAAAAGCATGAGAAAATCTGTGTTGACTTTCTTTTTTTTATTAACAACTGATGTTCATTTAGGTAGCAAACGGACCATTTTCCGTAAAAAACAATCTGTACAAATATAAATTAACAATAAATGCGATACAGTTTTTGAAAAACACCAATATAACCTTAGCTGCTTTGTGTGCATAAAGCTGTAAACTTTGAACAAACTGAAGCTCCGGAGCCGTTCGCTCCTCGTCGACTGAGGTATTCGATGACTGAGTCCATCTTCCCGACTCGTGATCCTGATACGTTTTGCTTTTCCTACAAGTGTCGCAGTTCGAGCCGTTTTCCTGAGAATCCAACCCTTCTTGACGGCGCCTCACAGCGCCAGGCCGAAGGAGAGCCTGAAGGCCATCTCCACCGGCACCTCGGCCACCGAGTCGTGGAAGCAGACGTAGAACTCCTGAGGGACGGGCTCCAGCAGCATCCGCCTGCGGAAGGAAGGAAACCAGAGCAGGAGGACTGTGATACAAAACTGATCAACTCAACAGTCAGGAACGCTGGTTCTTCGCGGCGGCGGCTGACCCGATGACCCAGTAGGTCATGGTGGGAGCGGGCTTCCTCTGGTCGGTCCAGTTCTCGGGTTTGCACTGAAACAGGACGCCGTGCTCTTTGACCGGACCCAAACCCCAGCCGCCCCCCAGAGGCCGGTCTGCGGCGCGGCGGCCCTGCGGGACGGGAGCAGAGACGCCGGTAGGGACGGGTTGTCGGGATCGAACCGGGAGGGGAGGAGGATGGTCACGCGGGCGGGCGCTCTCACCCTGGCCGGCAGGCTCTGCTGGAAGGCGGCCCGGATGGACAGGCAGCAGTGGTGGAAGTTGCGGATGAGCTGCGGGTGGATGGAGCCGCTCAGCTGCGCCACCTCCCTGTGGGTGGGGGCGATGAAGATCCCCCGCACCGTCTCCATCAGGACGTAGTGGAACAGGGTGTTCTCCGCCCCCGCCGTCAGCCTGGGTGGAGGTCAGAGGTCAGCGGTGCTTCCTCGCCGGCTGGAGGAACGGAGGAGGCAGACTTACTTCAGGGTGGCGTACATCTCCTCCGTCTCGCGCTCGGTGAGGGTCTTCTTCAGGGTGCCCAGGTGGAACGGGTTGGGGTTCCTCATGCGGGGGACCTGACGGCAAAAACAACTTATTCAGACCCGAAACGTCGAAAAGGATGATGAATCGTCTCCGTCTGCACCTTGAAGAGGCCACCGCTGCCATTGGATCCCAGCGAGTCCCGCCGCCTCCTGGCCGGGTCCGGAGTGGAGTTCGGGCTGAGACCGGCGCCCGACCCGTGCTCCTCGCCGCCGCTGTCCGACAGGCTCCTCTGGGGGCTGGACCTGCGGGACTTCTCCCCGAACAGGCCGCGGCCCCTGGCGCCCGGCGGCGGCGGCGGGCCCCTGACAGCGCCGGCCAGCTTGCTGAGGACGGGCGAGGAGGCGGCCAGGCCATCCAGGCGCTCCCGCGCCGCGGCCGCCGGCAGGAACCAGTCGGCGCAGGACAGGCAGGGGGCGGGCGGCGCGCTGAGCCGCTCCTCCATCCCCGCCTCCAGCGCCTCCAGCTGCAGCAGCGTGGCTTTCACCTGATCCACGTAGACGCAGTCGGGACCCGGAGACCCCGCCGCCGGCGACGCGCAGCCGCCGGCTTCCAGCAGCACGCACTGCATGAAGTGCCGCTGTGGCGGAGAGACACAGAACATCAACACCGAGCGTCTGACGTGACCCCGCCTCCGCTCGCCCCGCCTCCTCACCAGACCCACGATCAGCAGGAAGTGGCGCCCGGGCGGCCGGCTGTAGCCCGCCGCCACGCCGCCGCCCGCCCTCTGCTGGGGAAACACCTCCCTCCAGACGACCAGCTGGCCCACGCGCTGCTCCGAGGCCAGCGGCAGCAGGCAGTAGTGCTGGCAGTACAGACACACGTCCAGCAGGGCCTCCTTCGGCAGGTGGTTGGCAATCAGGTAGGACTGGGAGGAACCGGGGAAAGTCACCACTCTGGTCACCTTCTGTACGCTTCCTGATGGCTATCGCGGGGAGGACATCGACATGATACGGCGGCCATGTTGGACCGGGACGCCTACCTTGTAAAACAAACAGGAGCCCAGAGTGACGTAGAGACGCCTCAGACCGAAGAAGTCTTCAGACTGTCGCAGAAAAGAGAGGAAGCAGAGAGAAGACGGAGGACGAGACGGCCTTTCAGTCTGGTAGAAAACCATGCAGTCGTTTTATGCTACTAAAAAGATTATTTGATTATTGATTAAAAGTTTCTTTCACAAGTCAGAATAAAGAAAGAACTGTCTGTGAAATTTGTCTGAATTCAAAACTCAGGAAGTAACACCAACTTCATGAAACTGCTTCCAGCATCAATAATCCATCTGAACGCAGGTAGAGAGCAGAACCCATTAGCCACACACACACACACACACACACACACACACACACACACACACACACACACACACACACACACACACACACACACACACACACACACACACACACACACCTCTAAAAATACCCTGACCTTCTCATTTTCTCTCTCCGCTCACATGTTCTCGTCTAACGAATCCAAACAAACCCAGCTTGAGCTCTTCGGTCCATTTAAAACACTTTTTTGTTTGTGAATACATTAAAAAAGAGACTTTCGTTCAATTCAAAAGCTGAATTGAATTCCCTTTTCTCTGTCAGGTCTGAAATATGCAGATGAAAACAGTGTTTTTAGCTCACAGTACTCACCATTTCTCCAAAATCAGAAGACTCGAAGTCAGAAAGTACAGTATCCACCTCCATCTGAGGGAAAGAAACACAGTGAATGAACTCAAAAACAATGATAGGACAATAATTTCAATGTAGTTTATGACTTCTTTCCTTCTTCTGTGAGTGATTATCATTTAGCCACATGCAAACAGCTGTATGTCAAAAAATTCTAAATCATTAAAAATTGTATTTTAGATTTTCATCACATCATAAGCAAACATTCTGAATATATAAAACTGAAAAGACTTAGGAAAGAAAAAAATGTAAAATGTATGGACATGTCAATGTGACAAAATTTATCATGGGAAGAAATGAAAAAAGGCTAAAACTGACGTTTATGTTGTGTATGTATTTTATTGTTTTGTTTTTTTAACCTCCTTTATATATTTCCAATTCTTCGTTGTTTTTAACAGTGACATTAAAGATGATTCTGATTCAGAATTTCCAATCTATTACATTTGTTTTCTAAATTTGATTAATGATATACATACTTCAAGAATACCCAGGCCACACAGCAGTGTTAGTTTTAGCATTCACACTACACAACAACAACAATAACAACAACAACAACAACAACACAAACTCTGAGCTTTGGATTCTTCCTCCTGATCATCACTTCCAGCAACGAACACAAGAGGGCAGAAGAGATGGAAGAAGAAGCAGAGTGGTGGAGCTTCATTTGTGTGTGTGTGTGTGTGTGTGTGTGTGTGTGTGTGTGTGTGTGTGTGTGTGTGTGTGTGTGTGTGTGTGTGTGTGTGTGTGTGTGTGTGTGTGTGTGTGTGTTCTCGTATTTCTATCCTTGTTGGGGCCAAATGTCCCCACAAGGATAGCAAAACGTGGAACGACGTGCCTTGTGGGGACCTTTTTCCGGTCCTAAGTAGGAGAAACAGTGTTTTCTTGACCATGTTGTTGTTACTGAAAAAAGTAAAAGTGCAAAAACATTTCTTTAGGGTTAGGCTTTGTTGTGGTGTGGGTTAGGGTTAGGGTAAGGGACAGGGTTAGGGGCTAGACATGAATGGGAGTCAATGGAAGGTCCCCACAAGGATCGAAATACGAGACTGTGCGTGTGTGTGTGTGTGTGTGTGTGTGTGTGTGAGTGAGACACACACCTTGATCTCAGGAGGCAGCGTGAGCCACCGCACCGCCGGCAGCCCCTCCAGGAAGAGCGTCCCCGAGACGTCGGGTGGCGGCGGCGGCGCTGACGGCGGCGGCGCGGAGCAGCCCTCCCTCAGTCGCCACGGCTGAATGAGCTGCTGGAAGAACAGGCAGAAGAAGTGGTCCAACCTGGGGGCGTGGTCCACCTCACAGAACGCGCTGTGGGGGACACGGTCAAGTCCTGAGGTGAGTGTTACGAAGCGGAAACTCGTAAGAACAGAAGTTAGTGGAGGCTGATGGTGCAGCAGGTAGAGCTTTCAGTGTGGGGTTTGCATGTTCTCCCTGTGTGTGCATCTCCTGGTGGGATCATTGGAAAGCAAAAAGATGTCCAACCTGTCCAGGGAGCCGTACATCACTTTTAGCGTCCGCACCACGTCTCCCAGCACCGTCTGCAGACACAGCAGCGGGACCCTGCAAGGAGGAGGGAAAACAGCCAGTCCTCTGCTTATCAGGGATTTTCACCGACAGCTGGGAGCCGTGAAGAGATAAGTGAACAGGCGGCGAATATGACTCATCTCAACAGGCGTTTTTACCTCTCAGCAGGAAGCCCGATGACCAGCAGGTTGCTGCCTTCCTTCCAGTAGCCGACATGGACCAGATGTTTCCCCAGCAGCAGGGAGGAGCTGAGAGGAGGAGCAGGAGAGGAGGCTCAATGAAACACAGCAGACAGAACCACCAACCCCCATCATCCGTTCTGCTCTCGCCCCTCTCGGGTCCGACCTGATGATCCGGCCCCCCGTCACGTTCTCCAGCATGTCGCACAGGGTGAGGAAGATCCCCCTCACCCCCTTCAGCTGGCCGGACGCTTCCGACATCGGGTACTGGTACAAGATTTCCTCCTGCGGACAATAACCGCCATATTTAAAGGGAAAAATCAAGTGTCATGTGTCTCTGCTTCATCTCTTCCCTTCCACCTGATGCCATACAGTAACTACTGTGTTGTTTTATATCATGAAAACTCCCTACAGCGTGGAAAGATCTCCTGGCTTTGCTATCAACACGTCGTCATTCCATAAAAATGTGCATTAAGTGCTTTTGGATGAATCCACCTCCAGATTTAATGCCTCCTTTAAATTACAGACGGATGTAAAGATGTTTAATCCGTCGGCGGCTCCACAGTGTTTCTTCTGTCCGAGCAAGTCGTCACTCTGGCACAGACAAGATGAATGTTCGCAAAATATTCCTCGCGTTGGGCTTCCCAGAGTTTAAGAAAAGCAGATTCAGGAAGTGGAGGAATTCCAGTGAAACTCAGAGTAACTCATCTGGGTTTTGAGGAACGGCAGCAGACACAGTGAACTAGTTCATGGCGAGGATTCAGTGTTTTTACTGAAGATCAGTGCTTGTTTACAGTCACTGGAGCTAACTAGACATGTGGCTACAGGCTAATGCTAATGTTGCACACAGTGTGTTCACATGGTGTTTTTTGATTCGGAATTGGTTTATTCTGAATCAAGTAATTCAGGATTACATTTATGAGCGTCGTTAAACATGCACAAAATGAAGGATTAAATCCTCTCTCACGCCGGGGTCTGTGAAGCATTCTGATTGGACAGGGCGGCCGTGACGTAGTGACGTCTCCCGGAAGTAAACAGCATTTTTCTCTTCTTTCTTTGTCGATTAACTTTGACGCTACAGCTTTGAAAATGTCCGCCTTGTTAAGCGCCAGTCGACCCGCTCGTTTCAATGTATCTAATTCTTCTAAAACTGCCGGTAAATGAATTGTCTCCATATGAGTCGAAACGCTGACCGCGGGCCGCCATCTTGGAAAATTGCGTCACCAGGACGGGGCATGCGCAGAACGACCAGAATGAAGTCGCGCCTAATTAGCATATAATTCCGCTTCCAAAAGATAATAAACCCGCTTTTCATCTTTAATTTTATATCTGAATGAAAATTTCAAGCGTTTACATGTTCATTTTAGAGTGGAATTACACTTTATTCGGCTTCATAGAGGAATAAAAAGTCCTATGTCAACGCACGGAATGGCACAGCTTTCATGTCTTGATAGAAATACTTAATTCATCTCAGGGGGAAATTTTTTAGTTGCTTTTCCTCCAGTAAATAGGAGCTTAGTAAAATAAATGCTGAGGCAGCAGCTTCAACTAATGCTAAAGCTAATGGTAACGCTAACATCTTGTCAACAGGATATCATAAACATGGCGTTCCTAATGTTTTATTTAAATATCTTTCTACTTATTTTGATGTAATCAGCTGCAGAGAGGTACAATAGAGGAGTCGTAGATACATTTCACTTGATAATGTGTTATTTACAACTTCAGTAGATACTAAAACCTCATTTACAGTCAGCTGAAAAAGCAATTTTTTGAAAGCGGCTCTCATGGCCTGCATCTCTATGGCCTGCCGCCGTACAGCAAGCAAAACGTCGTTTTGATCCCACTGCACGTCTTGTACGTACTGCAGAACTGACAATGAATCTTACTTGGAGAGGATGAAGCAGTAGGCGAGGGGTTCAAAAACAAACTTGAATGAACACCTTATTAAAGCCTGATAAAACACAAACTATGAAAATAATAAAAAGATTCGGTTTTCTACATACACTCTAAAAAAATCAGCTCTCAAAATCTTCACACAGCTGAAGCTCAGAAATACTTGCCCAGCTTCTGCTACCCTGCAATCGAAGGGATAAAAAAAAAATCAAAGTCGGGTTTAAGCAACAGCACTGTCATTTAGAAAATCAGCCGCAGGCTGATGTGGCTGAAGCCGGCCTGAACGCTCTGAATCTGCGGCTCAACTTACACTGAAATTATAAAGAAAGGAAGAAAGAAAAAGTGCCGAAACAGAAAAGTCCAGCCACAAAGCAAACATGGAGCTGCCGGTGGCGTCCGGTCCGCGGGGAATATGTGATCACAGAGTCGGGGGTGCCGGTCAGCGGAGGGCCGTTGACTTTTCAGAGTCAGGAAAGATTTTCAGATTGACACTTTGCTACATGTCAGCAGCGTCCGCCTTCTCGATGGGATAAAAACCTTCTACACACATGGATGTGATTAAAAAAAGGAAATGTGTTTTTGTGTTTATAGACGGAGTGGGGGAAGAGCTGCCCGCTGCGTCACTCTCGGCCGAATAACTGCATTAAAGTGATGGATGGTTTATTGACAGGAGCTGCATAGAGAACCTCATCCACTCCTCTGCTCTTTCCTCCCCTTTCTGTCTGAGTTCCAGCGAGCCGCCGGCGCTGGACGCCGTCCAGAGCGGTAGTTTCTGAAGCGTCTGACTCACGCCGGAGCCATTCCCCGACAAGTTTTCCACTCCTGAACTCGGGATGTTGTTACGCAACCGAGGTTGGCCTTGATGCTCAATCATCAGGACGCGTTCAGTCAGAGGAGAGATGCTGAAATCAGTCGTCTCCGCGTTTTAAAGTGAGTTTTATGAGAGTCGCTCTGAGTCATGAGCTTCCTCCACCACAAAGCCCCGATCGGGTTTCCACCAGATCAATTTACTTTCCAAACGGACGGAAAAATGTGTGGTCAAGCAGGGTCTGGATGTCAACAACAGCCCGTAGGTTCTGTTTGGGCTGTCAGATCTATTTAAGTTCAATTCAAAGCTTTGTTTTTTTTCCCCACTTTGTGCACACCTGACAGTCTCCTCTTCCCCTCAGAGCTCAGTACGTTCATGCTGCTGCACAGTAAAAGCCTGTTTCCACTGGAGACGCTCCAGGAACCTTTTTAAGACAATCAGGAACTCCAGAGTAGAAGTCACTGTTCTTATAAATCCTACATTTTAAGAGCCTAGCCACAACTGCATTACTTAATGTCACTTTTGTGAAATATTTCCAACTTTTACATGAAAAAAACTTGTTTAAATACACAATTTAGGAGTAAAATAAACTATTCATGACGTGTTGAAGTGCTTTAATACCACAAATAATGTATGGTCCCTTTCTTTGATAAGAAAGTTTTTAGTTGCAGAAAGGAAAACAGACTAAAGCTTAAACTTTGGAATTTACTGCCATAATTCGAACAGCAGAAACCCTCCCCGGCCGGGAATCGAACCTGTTCTGACGCCTCACCTCGTCCTGCGGCGATGCCGAGTCCAGCTTGAGCGACAGGTACATGACGACGTGCGGGATGTGTCCGACGGACATCTGCAGCTCGGCGGTGTCCTCCCCCCACAGCAGGCGCACCAGCTGGCTGACGGGCGGCGAGGCCTTCGGCCTGCGGGCCGGCGAGGGCTCGGCGCCGCCGCCGCCGTCCACCAGCGCCACCGTCTCCAGGGTCAGCCTCACCTGGACCGAGACAGACACAGAGGTGAATGATTCATTATAAAAGCAGCTAACAGCTCCCACTAGTGGCCCAACATGAAAACTACATCGTTTCCAGAAGGTCACCGTGTGAACGTGGAACTTTTCTGAAACGAAAACGCAAGAAATGATGCGTGTTGAGTTGAAACGCAGTGGAGTCTGAGAGAAAGTGACGCTGACGTCCAGGGCGAGCCGCAGCACAACAGCCAGCAGGGATGGATGTGTGTGAGCGTCTGTGTGTTTCTGCCGCCTCGGCAGACTTTAATGAGAACCAGACCGCCGCGGGAGGCGAGAAGCGAGGAGCCCGGCCGGGACGGCAGACCGCCGCCCTGCTCCCGACTTTCTGTCCGCGGCCCGTCGCTTTACGCTGCCATTCATAAAAATTCACGGAGACAGACAGGGAGCTGCAGTAATATGAGCAGCTCACACACACACGTGAAAAAACATGCACTGGTTCTGTCTCTGTTAAAACTATTTCTTAGTCCGTTTAAAAGAAGAGATGCATAATTAATCTAAAGGAAAATATTGGATTTGAGTTTCAATGAAAGAAAATGCTCTTTAAAACTGCAGATACACAAATAGAAGTCATCGTGTAGCAGGATGCATGTTCCTCCTGGGCTTTACCGACTTGTTCACAGCTGAGAGGCTCATATCCGACAAGCTGAGTCGACCCGGGGCGAGAACCTGTCAGCGCCGCACAGAGCCCATCTGTGGAACCGAGACGAACCAGAATCCAGACGGCAAACAGCACAAAGGTGCAAAAGATTTACAGAATTACCCTCAAACACGTTATTAAAACCAATATGAACACAGTGGATATTGTGCTTTTGAACACAATGATCAGAATTTCTCTGGAACTTTTCCTTTTATTACGCCATGAAGTCTCATAAAAAAAAAATTATTATGAAGTACAGTAAAATGAATTAAAGTCTGCCTTTTGCAGGGCGTTACATAACTTCTTTCATTGTTCTGTTAAACTGAGTGGAGGGAAAAAGGAGCAGAAGTATGGTCGAAACAGTAAATGAGAAGTTAATGTCTTCTCGGCTCGACCGGACCAGACCGAGCCCACCGCACACGTTTCGGGGAGGAGATCGGATTACCTGGTCACAAACGTCGAAACCGTATTTTTCTAATGCGGCGATCGCTCCCAGAAGTCTCCGGGGCCTGTCAGCGCCGACCGCAGGCCACCCGCCTCTCCGGCCGGCGCCTCCAGCTGGGCCGCCGGCCATTTCGCCAAATTACAGGGCTGCTATTAGAGACGGGGCGGGCGGGCGGCGGAACGCCGTCTGATCCTCCTGTCGGCTGGTCGGCTGCAGAGGTCAGCGCGAGGAGCTGTGAAATTACCCACAGTCATTATGTCCTCGAGTATCGAGACATGAACTGTGGCAGAAAAGCTCAGATTTTCTGCTGTGAGCCGGAGGAAGGTGGAGGAAGCCGGAGCAGCTCTGGGCTCACGGCAGCACTTTCTCTCATCGTAAATAACAAGGATGTGGTCGGCCTGGCGTTCGCTCCCTCAGGAATTCCAGGCTCCTGATGTCAGTCATTTACCTCACTTCAAGAAGGAAGGATTGACTTTAACACTGATATTTGAACCTCTGAGTACAATCATCAGTGTGTGTGTGTCGGTGGGAGGGCTGGCACTTGGGGAAACCACCCGTTCCCACTTCCACGCCGGGGAAACAACCACTGGGCTCTATTTTCAGTCTGAGAGTCGCCGTGGTGCCCGAGGAAGAAAGTCTCCTACGGTGTAATTTAGCTTCCGGCTCCATCTTCTAATCAGCTGAGTTGCTTCTTCCTGTGGCTCCGCCGCCGGGTTCTCCATCAAGCCCGGCTCGCCACTCTGTCATTTATGAGATTCCTCCTCCTTGACGGTCGGCGTTTTGGTCAGAGTGCACGGCCGGAGATTCTTGCGCGCCCGATCAGGGGAACATTTCTCAGTAATTGGGGGTTTTCTACTGTTGGGCGCCGGTTTCTGCACTGCGGACACATTTCAGCAGGTCAGATGAACCGATGCGTCATTTGAAAAGTCTGTATTTACGTGCGCCTTGAGGGGATAAATACTGTATTGGTCCGAAAATAAGATCGATTCCATGGAAACGGGTCTGAGGAAGTGTCTTCTTTGCCTTATATTCAGGATCCAATATTCAAGCCAAGTTCTGCAATAACAACAGAACCAAGAGCAACGAGCTGGATGGTGAAATTCATGTCCTCATTAAAGCATTTTTCCAAATATCAGAGCTGTAAAAGCAAAAGGGGGCCGTCTCAGATCCAGATAAATATGGCAGAAAGTTTCAAAACCAATCATCCAACATGAAAACGCCATGAAACATGGTTCACTTCATGTTCATGCTGCTGTTTTCAACCAAAATATGTAAATTGATGGCGTTCTGGCTGCTTCCCTGACAGTAAACACAGCATAACTTCCTCAGCAGGGCTACTTATACTTGTGGGATCGTTGTGGTTGTATTTTTTACTACCAGAAGCTATTGCCGTGTAGGAAAGAGTCAAAACGGTGAGGAGAAATTCCTCCGTCGCATGCACCAACAGAAACACGTCAGTGCTGCTTGGTTTAGACATTTTTTGGTGGCTGTAACGGTCGTAGCTGCTCCGAGTTGTTTAGACGGTGGATAAAAACTGCCTCAGGGTTTCAGACGGTTTGTTTAGGTTATGGAGAGCAGCAATAACATCTCAATCACTCCACAGTTTGGGTTGCGTTTTGAAGGGAAAGGAAAAGAGAGGAGCCGTCCTGACAAGCCAACCTGCGTTGGTCCGGGGATGCAGGACAGAACCCTCTCGATGTTCTCCGAGGTCACGTCCACGTCGTCCACGGCCACGATCACGTCCCCTGAGCGCGGGAAAAAGAAAAACAAGAAAAAAGAATTTATCAAGCAGACCTGGCTCAAAAACCTAATAAAAAAATCAACTCAGCTTTTTGTTTAAACCCTCAAAAGGACACATTTAAAAAAAAAAATACTTGGATGGATAAAGCATATTTCTAAACCAGCCATTCCCAAAACTCTGGAAGGCCACAAACCGGGACAATATAATGAAATGTTCTGTTCCCCGCCGACAGTAAAAACCCACAAACTGATCAAAATAAGATGAGTTTCCCTGAATGATCCACGACAGATTAATGCTGCTGCTGCTGCAGTTCATCACAGCAGGCCCCGTTTACACGGCGTTCCCACTGGAAACATTACAGAAAACTTTCACATCTACATGGAAACGTTCTTAAAACGATTTACATGGAAAATGCTGAAAGCGGTGTAGTTATCATGCCAGGCCAGGGCGTGGTGCTGCAGTTTGTTTCTGTAATGAAACCACAGTACGCTGTAAACATTAACGTTGGCAGGATTGTTCTTACAGAACACGGTTTTCAGCATTTTATATTCGCCGTAAATGTCCAGTCATCTGTTCGGACAGAGCAAATGAATCATTGAAGTTAAAAACACTAACAGAGCAGATTTACACAGAAACCTTCTCTTGTTTCATGTATCGGGAATGTGAATGGTTTCAAAATGACGACCAAAGCGCAATAAAAAAATGGGAGTCTGGTCTGGGAAAACAACAGAAAGCACTTAAACTTTCCTTTTTTAAAGCGATAGCTTGATTATTACTGGATCCTGCGGCAAGCTGTGTTTATTGCAAACATCTGACTCGTGGTTCTAATTAAATATCGATGTGGATTTCATGATCGGTCATCAGCAGCCCGACCGACGAGCGTCAGATAGAGAGCTACGGTGGACGGCTTCACCTGCCTCCGTCCTGCTATTCCAGGTATTTATTAACCGCCCTAATTGTTCAGGCATGTAGCTGCAGCGCCACATGAAAGCTCCTCTAAGCTGGAGTCATTTTGTGGCGAGGCCCGAACGGCGGAGAGACGAGGGCGATTACAGCAGAAAGACCAAAAGGATTGGGTTTCGGCTTTTAGTGGCGAAAACAGACAACAAGACTGAGTGTCGTCGGTCTGAGAGAAACAATCTGATGCAGACAGAGAGACGGTTTAACCCTTTAAACCCTCCTCTTAAGTTTCAGTGAAGACGCATTCGAAGGCTCTGCTGAAAGCCAGACGTTGAGGCTGAGGTTAGGATCAGAAAAGTAGTAGTTAGAGCTGTTAGACTGCAGGAAAATAATGTAAATCAATGCAATGTACCCAGAAACTATGGAAATCTGTGTGTGTGTGTGACAGTAATTACAGCCCGTGCTCTGGCAGTGCGTTCTTGTGGTGTAGAAATTAATGAGTCGGCACATGTGCGTGACTGTTTCTGAGATTAAAACTGCTGCACGGCTGCATTTTCTCGGTTTTGAGGGCAGAAGGCTTCGTTCGGAGACTGGAGGAAAGTCATTAAAAAAAAAAAAAAGTAGTTTCATTCAATGTCAATAAAACTTTCCGTTGAAGTTCAAGCTCCAAATAAAAGGGACAACCATCAAACGCTGGGATTTGTAGGAACATCATTGCCCAGCTAAGGACCTACAAATCGGTCAGGACGGTGCTTGGCCTCGGCGGAGAGCAGAGATCGTAACATGGTGAACTTTACATCCTAAATGTGGGCCTAAAATAACACAGGATGAGTGCAGTATGAATGTGTGATTATTTCTACAGGAGGAAGGTTTATTAGAACGGATAAATCTTCATGTGCTGCTTCAAAATTGTGCGGAAAAACTCTGAGAGGGGATTTGACACGACCTCTGACCCCAACATTCTCAATGACGCTGCAGGTGATTATATAATTCAATTCAGTTCAACTCATTTTTGTTCATATAGTGCCAAATATGACACATTTCAGCCACGGTGGGAAATCATGGTTCTAAAGGAAGAACCCTGCAGAACCAGACTGAGGATCTTACCGATGAGGATCTGGCCACACTTGGCGGCCGGGCTGTTGGGTATCAATCCGTGAACGGTCAGCCTCTCCTCGCGTCTGGCCGCCGCCGCGGGGTCTCCCGGAGCCCTGCTCCGGGCTGGGCGGTGCACCACCCCCAGCAGCGCCTCCAGCAGGCCGCCGCCCTCACAGCCGCCGCCCAGCCGCTTGGGGTTGAGGTAGACGCAGGCGTCCTTCAGCCGCTGCTGCTGGACGGTCACGCCCTGCCGCTGGGCGGCCTGGTTCTTCAGGATGGACGCCGGCCGGGACGAGGCCGGGTTCTCCTTCCCGCCCTCCTTGCCCCCCCTGCGCTGAGACGGGCGCCGCTTCCTCCGCAGGATCCTGGCGAGGCGTTTGAGCGCGGTCTCGCCCTCGGCCTTGAGGCCGCGCCTCTGCTTCCTGTCCTGCTCCGTGATGACCTCGGCCTCCTTGTCACTGAAGCGAACGTGATTGGTGGAAACACCCTGGCTGGAGGCGGCCCGGGCGAGCGCGGCCTCCTCCTCGCCCTCGCTCAGCTCCAGGTAGAAAAGCTCGCCGTTTTTCTGGATGTCGTCCAGCCATTCCGGTTCCAGGTCACTGAGAGGAAAAGACGAGACAGAACCGTCACACTACTGGACCCAGCAGTGTTCCTCCAGGAAAGAGTCTTCTGTTCACCAGATGCTGAACGAGTCTGCATGCTGGAAGGAAAACAGCGTAAAAGAGCCTGGATGTTTACGCAGTCTGTGGCTCTATTAAACCAGCCGCAGCAACATTTGTGGCCTGACATGCAAATGACATTTTCAGTCTCCGTTCAGCACTGCTGTCAGAATGTGAAACTTTTCCGAAACAAAAATGGACAAAATATGCATTTCTAGTCCATCTTTGGTGTATAAACATGAGATATTATAAGTTAAAGGAAACAGGGGGATTGGAGTTTGTCACACTTCAAGTCTAGTTAAATCAAGTTAAAAACTGTTTTCCATCTTTTTGTATCTTGTTCACAGAACAGGATCCTTTAAAGCAGTGATTCCCAATCAGGAGGGTCCAGTCATTTTTCTGTATCATTAATTGTTGAAAACAGATCATTTTAAGGCAAATAAAATATGCTGAGTAACATCTGAGGGGCCGATTAGAATTAGTGTCTTCAGCAGTAAAGAGATTTTATTTTGTTTGATCACAGTTTTCTCTCCAAATGGCTCATATCTTGAATGCATTACAAAACTGAGACAAATCAGAGTAAACTTGAGGTATAGTTTAAGAATCTCAAAAGTGTGCACATTCCTAGAAATCACACTGTAGCTCCACACATATAAATCCCACATCAATATCATCGGTTGTTTCATAAATGAAATGGAGAATAGTGTCTTTGGCGATGATAAAAGAAGGTTCTGGGACTTCCATGACGATGTGACTGCCGGACAATGTTGAAGTTCTGAAAATGACCTTGGATGAATACAATGAGTTTGATGCTGCCCACATTTGGTTATTTGTGGCCAAGAGGAGTCTGAATTCCCACTGTTTCACCAGAATGAGATTGTTCTGATAACACATGTGAAACTGCTGCTGCTCCCTCTGTAACATTTCACTGACACTTCCACGCTCATGAGGTTACCAGGACAAAGCCAGATTTCTGTCTTCTGTGTGCATTGTTCCATGCCTCGTTTGCTTTCTCTGGCACTGTGTGAATATTCTGATTGTTTTGTTAATTATACGGCATTGACATGTGAGACGTTAGACCTGACCTGTAACCCGGCACAAGATGAAGCAGTATAAAGAAGATAACATAATGAATATGGAAAAAAAAAACATTTACATTTTTTTTAAAAAATATATAAATACAATGAAAAGTGTAATTTTAACCCGTTTTTTTTAATAATAGCTCTATAAAGTGCAATCATGTTACTTTGAATAGTATTAAATATTTTTATACAATCCACTGTTATATTTTACTTTGAAATGAGTAAAATTAACTGTAAAAGTTCATGCTGGAATTACAGTAACTGATCTTTTTCACTGTGCACCCTAACTATCAAGATGTGATGGATGTCAGCATAATTTAAACATTAATAGCAGAATTAACTCAGAATTAGATTCTTATATCACCCCTAAAAAGCCTCCCTGTGTGTTTATATTGCAATGTAAAAGAAAGAGAAACACACCAGAACCTCATATTCTCTCCCTTCCAGTAAGAACTTTTTACTTTTTCCTCTGATCTCTCTCATTTAAATGTGAAACTCGCGGTCGGGACGTTTGAAGCGACCTCTACAACTCTGAAGTGAAATCATATAATTATTTATGAGGGCTTTACCACCCAGGAAGAAAACAGAGCCCGGGGCTATGAAAAGAACAGGACCCGTCTGGACGAAGCGACACTCCCTCCAAAACCAAACCGCTTTCACTGCCAGGAGCAAAACATCACATTTAACAAGCGCCGCGTGTGGAGAAAGGGGAGGACTGAGTTCATAAGAAGTTGGGATCTCACTCTGAGAAGTCGGAGCCGCTGAAAGTCGATTCACTGTCACTGCGGTTTTCTTTCGCCGCATCTTCCTCCGTCCGGACACGAGAAACGCTTCTTCCGGGACCCTGGTGTTTCCTCCCTGATTCCATTGGATCACGTAAAACCTCTTCCACCGTGGAAGTTGCGAAAACCACTAAAAAAAATGCTAGATTTTAGCTTAAAATAAAGAGATGCTGTCCATCGAGCCTCGCCATGTTGTACCGTGCTAGCGCTGGTAGCATCACGTGACGCGCAGGGCCGCTTCTGATTGGCTGAGGTCGCGGTTGCCCCTGACGACGGGGAAGCTTTAGAGTATGCGAACGGGGTGTTGTGACAAAGTTTGTTACCGGCTTAAATGTTTCCCTATCTGAAAAAAAATTGCATTTACACCGAGATTCGTCGGAATAAACGAGTTAAAAAGTCCGTATAAAGACTTTTGGCGTCTTTAAAAGATGCATTTAGCTTGAGAATATTGTTTGTTTGATGTCTGAAGAAGTTGAAACACGTATTGGCGAGGTAACGAGATTGTTCAGGACCGCGCACCGTGCCAGGTAGAGCTGGGCGACGGCGTGCCAGTTTGGCGGCACGGAGCTCTCATCCCGTTCACTAATTCAACAACCGCACAGACAGAAACACAGACATGGACATGTTACAATTAAAATTAGCACTAGTTCTGTATAATTGTGGAAAAACAGCAACATTTTGTGACGATAACATTCAAATCTGACTGGATTGGGCTTAAAATCGTGCACGCGGTTAAATCTTGAATGCTCAATTTGACATTAACTCATGTAAACATTTGTTCTTTAACGTTGTTTCCTAGAAAATCTGTCTGCCTCCCTGCAGGCTTGCACGAGGTTTTTAAATCCCCTCCGGCATCCAGAAACGTCCTCTGAGCAAAGAAACAAACTTTCTCATGTTTTTAATGAATAAAATTCAAGTGATCGTTGATTCAGATGAGGGGATGAGACTGACCTGTAGAGCAGAACACTGCGGATGGAGTCGAAGTCCTCCAGATTCTGAGAGAATGGACCTCCATCTATGGAAATGTTGAACATTATTTGTGTTTCATGTTAAAGCAAAAAGGTTCAACTCTAAAAAGTTCCAGACTAAATGTTATTTTATGGCTGTTGGGAGGACATAAAAAGTAATCCGTTGCTTTGGTTCCTCGTGCTGCAGAGTGAACCTCCTCTCCTCAGAGCAGAAACAGATCCTCCCCCCGTTTCTCACGTCCATCAGAGAGACGGCTCGACACCACCAGAGGAGCAAAACAAAGCGGCCCTGCCTTTTATCCCGTCACTTTTCAGCGTTTCTCCAGGCGAGCGGAGCTGAATGGAGGAATTAAGACTTCCTGGCAGGTGGAGCAGAAAGTTCACCGACATGGGTCAAGATCAAGGTGAACAGAAAGAAGCTCATCAATATTCAAGGATTTGTGATTTGAATACAACAGAAAATCACACAGTTAATGAGACTTCTGTGCTGGGATAAGATCGAAACTCCAATGGTTTTGTGTATCTTTTTTTACATCTTCCTTCACACTTAAAAGCTTGATTTTCAGACTACGCAACGCGAGCTCTCTCTAGCGGTGAGGACATAACCCTGCATTGTGGGTTTGATTTATATCTCTGTACACACAAAGAATAAAATACTCTCAACAGCGATCTTTTACTTTTCTTTTACAACTTCCACTACCACTCTGAATGCGTTTCTTCCCTCAGAGTCCCCGGAGGGACAGTGAACGGTCATCAAAAGTAGAGATGTGTCGATAAAATCGTCCATCTCTACCCGCTTCGCGCTCAGAAAGAAACACTTCCACTCTTCATCGTGGTTAGCGAGACCAAACACTTTAGAAACACATTTCTCAAGTCAAGAACTATAGAAATGATCCCTGAAAGTATAGTCTTAACCAAATGCTGGACTCTCTGAGGTACTAGTATGACGAGCGAACACCTCTGTGTCACGGTGCGTCCGGAACCACAGTGATTACATTGCAAAATGCGCACAAATATTTCAGAATAAACCGAAAAAAAGCCACTACACTCATTTAAAGCACATGCTATACTCATATAGTCACATATGAACAAAATTATTCAATTTAAAACGTTAAATTTTTATTTTTTCTTCAATATATAGGTTCGTATATTGTTGGGTATAAAATAGAAAACAAAATTCACTCGTGGGATTCAATTTTTTTCAAATGCTTATTTTTAAGAGAAAATAATCTGAAAATTACCTCAAACAGAACGTTCCTATTACAAGTTTCTCATTGGTTGAAATACTGCAGCATGTGACCACGTTAGCATGAAATGCTAATATATCCGGTTTATTAAACGCTACTTCACAGCCACGATTTCAGGCAATGGGCTCTGCACGCACTTTGGAGGAATGCTAGTGTTACGCTTGTTGCAATAATACAATAATAAATCAGGCTGCACCCTAAAATCAAGCGTTAACGTAAATTTTGCGTGAAGACATACCTGCTAGCGAGAGCCTCCGGTGTGCGCCAATTTATGTCTTCCTTCCGTAAACTCGATCGGGGAATGGTTCCTATTAACGCTGTCTTGTCAGGCAAGTTTGTTCAAGTTTGATAAAATGTAAGAGATATCTGTTAAGGCTGGGTAAAAATAATAACGCCTATATAATAATTTAATGGACAAAAAAAAAAACACATAAATAAATTACACTTCTTGTTGTTTACCATGACGTCACTCACACGCGTCTTTCACAACCCGGAAGCGGCTTCCCTGTTTTCCACGTTTTTTACTCTGAAAATAATTCATGTTGCGTGTTTCAGTTTTGTTAGTTTTCATCGAATAACGTGTATTTGAGGTTCTAGAGATATAGAAAGAAATGTGTGAAACACATGAGTCGTTTGACCCGCAGCTGAATGGAGCCGTGGACTTTATGGAGCTGCTCTGCATTGACGTGGGAAACGAAGCAGAGGAGATCAAACCTGAGAGGGAAGATGCTCACATTTCAGTAAGTTTTTCTTGATGCAAGTATAAACACATAATGATACTTTATTATTCAAACTCGTCTTAAATACTTTTTAATAGACAATTGTGGAATATTTAAATATCTTCTTGTTATATGTGCTTTTAGTGGTTGTAGTTTGTTGTGATCTTTCAGTGTGTTGATGTCTTTCTGTGGGTTAGTGGTGTTGTGGAATTTGATCTCAATTGAATACACTTTTGGATTAAACGTTTTAGATATGATGTTGTAAATTGTACCTTTGTGTGAGTAAAATCACTGACATGACAAACATGCATGAAAAATAAAGATTTTACATCAAAGCTGAGCTTACTATGCCTCCCTTCACATGTTTGAAATATATTTAATAAACAGAAGAATGTACTGAGGAAGCAGCGGCACTGGGAGAAGCAGCTGGCTGCGAAGAAAAGCAAAAGAAAAGAGGAGAAGCAGCGGAGGAAGCTGAACCGTCAGCAGGAGTCAGGTAAAAAAAACAACTCAGTAACACATTATTCATCTGCAGAGGAAGTCTCAGTGTAAAAGTTGTGCATATTTTGACCCCCAGGCGTCAGCACGGACCCCCAGTTAACCAAGCGGGTGCTGAAGGCGATCACCAGAGAGCGTTTGGCCGAGGCTCGATCCACCGGCCTCAGAGTCTGCATCGACCTGAGTATGACTGACTGCATGTCTGACAAGGTGGAGGAACCAGTGACAGGACTGTTCAACCCTGACAGCTTTTAGGATGTGCTGAAGTCATCCAGTGTGTGTTTTAGTGCTCTTTTTGTGACCTTTGGCTAACTAACATGGATAAATATATCAGAATATTGTAGTAAAATCCAAATGTGTGTGTTTCAGGAGGTCAGCAGGCTGGCGTGCCAGCTGAGACGGCTTTACGGCTCCAACAAGAGGGCGACTCGGCCGTGTCATCTGCTCCTCAGCGGCCTGAGAGAGGACAGCCGGCTGCACCGCGAGTGCATACGGATGAACGACGGCTTCCTCAACTATACGGTGAATTCTTAAGACAACTGAAGCAGAAAGTGTTTTCAATTATATTCAGCAACAGTCTGACACATTTGCCTTGTTTATTCTCAGATGGATATCGCTGAAGAAAGCTGCCTCGACCTCTTCCCTCCAGAAACTGTTGTCTACCTCACTCCAGACGCCGATGAAGGTTAGACGAATCAAAGTCAAACTGCATGTGGGAGCCAAATATTTTAGCTTAAAAATGAAGCACAGCTACATTGTGGCCAGCAGATGGTGCTATTAGACCATAACGTTCGTTCAGTTGATCTCAGAGGCGTTTGATTACTGTTGCTGGTCCAAGTTCTGATACAAACTTGAATGAGAGTTAAAGTTTTCAGGTTTTATATTAGATGTGGAGAGGTGATAACTACAGCATGTCCTCCTTTCCGTTTCAGCTCTGGACTCGGTGGAGGCCGATAAGGTCTACATCCTCGGCGGTCTCGTGGACGAAAGCATCCAGAAGGTATTCTGAAACGCTCTACTCCGTCAGACGATGATCGAGCTCATGCTTCCACTCTCCGTCGGTCCTGTGCAGAAGCTGAGCTTCAGGAGAGCGTCGGAGCTGCAGGTGCGCGCTGCCAGGCTGCCCATCGACGAGCACATGGTGAAGAAGGACAACCAGAAGAATTTCCACTCCAAGATCCTGGCGATCAATCAGGGTCAGCTGCTGTTTTGTATTCCCCGATGGCCCAAGACCTTGTGCTCTTCTAAATTCCCTGTGTCTCTCTCTTGCTCCCTCCACAGTGTTTGACATCTTACTGACTTTTTGTGACACCGGCAGCTGGACGGCCGCCCTGCAGAAGTGGTTCCCTCTGGGGAAGGGTTATGTTGTCACACCTGACGCCTCACCGCCGCTCCCTGCAGCTGACGGATAGAATCATTTAACCTCTCCAGAGGAGTGCAGTGATTTATTTAAGACCTGGGATCTTGTTTATTTGAAGCTGTGATTTTCTGTTCTGTACATAAATAAAAGGTCCACATCTTCTAAACACAGGGACTGGAAATAATGTGAATTTATCCATATTGGTGTCATCATCTGTTTCTGAATTGGATTCTTGTTTGATTCTCCTGTCCATTTCTAATCAGTGTCTAGCCTTCCATCTTCAGGGAGTGAGTCAATCATTACATATCCCAACTTTAAATACATTAAAATATCAATTTATATTACGAGAACCTACGTTCACAACCCCAGGCAAGTGAATCAGGTTTTTATCATCCCTAGACTTACCGTCAGTAGGAACGGAGCAGAATACAATAATGACTCAAGACGTAACAGAAGAAGAATTAAATAAACTTATATATAGACTAAAATCAGGAAAAATCCCAGGAGCTGATGGCTTCCCAGCAGCACGGCATCAAACCTTTCCTACTGAGATGCTGATTCAGGCAATAAGAGAATATAAGGACAGAACTGGTGTAGTGATTGGAAAGACATAAAAAATGTGTTTATATGCTGATGATATTCTGTTAACCCTCAGCAAACCCAAAACAAGTCTCCCTGAACTACTGCATTTAACCTTTCATCTGAACCCACATGAAAAAGATATATAGAACATGTCAATTTAAACTGACAGATAGTGTGAATAAATACCTTGGAGTACAAATACTGAGATTTAACAAACAAAAGGCCACAGATCACATTTCAGACACTGCAGCTGCCCAGAGATAAAGGCAGAAGATTGTGGTTTTAGAGGAAATCTGAGCAGAAAACTGATCTCTGGGATTTATTCTGCTTTCCAGAAGAACAGAGGTCTCTCCACAGCAAATATTAATTCATCTGGAAGGACACTATGAGCTTCTAGAAAAAGTGTGGTAATGAGGCAGCCTCTCGTTTTCACACACTCTGGGAATGTCCCTTCATTACTACAGCACCAATCAAATCAGCCCACTTACAGTCTGAGCTCAGTTTCAGTGTTTTATATTTAGGAAACATACCAACTGAAATGAATAAAAAACACAGCTATCTGTTTCAGCTGCTATTGGCAAGTAAAGCAATAACAAAGAGGAAATACCATCTGTGCAGATCATTATTATTATTATCATCTTCCTTTGTCTCTTGTGCCGTTTTGCCACTGACCTTATGGCCTGTATGGAGGCTCTTTGTGCCATGGAGGACCTTAAAGGCCAGATGTGGGCGTCTTAACAGGTTGTCATGATTTTCACTGGTCTTTTTAAAACACTTAGCTAAAACAACTTAATCTACACATACAGGATATTCTGCCAGCCTTTTAGCAGTCTGGCCATCTCAGGATGAGACGTGGCCTCTGGAGAATGACGCACAGCCCTGATCTGAACCCTTCAGCAGGACCTTGGCTGCTCTAATTGAGCGAATCCAGTCATGCTTGGCTGACACAAGTCAGGCCAAACTGACCCGAACGTGTTTGATCTCAATCTGTAAACCCTTCAGGAACCAGCTCGAGAGAGCGAGGCCTCATGTTACCCAGCAAGCACAGCTCTGAAATAGATGTTTACAGAAGGAGCAGCTAACCTAGTTTTTTTCCCCCAAACGACCGTCTGATTCAAAGCAAATGCTGAAAACACAAAAGAACTATTGAGGGTTTTTTTTTTTTAAATAGAATTTCTATGGAGTCATTTGTAATAATCATTTTAGTCAACAGACCCTCTTCACATTATTGAAGGAGTAATCTCTGCAGCAGCTCAAGTTCTCATTACTCTAGATTAAAAAAAAAAAAAATCGAATTTGTAAAAAATGCTACAAATCAGCCAGAGCACTACACCCCAAAACCAGCAGACACAGAGCCAGTTTCTTCCCTCAGGACATTACCCTGATGAACTCCAGAGTCTCGGGATCCTCTGTGAAGAAAAACACTTAAGATACTGGACTACTTCAAGAACCCAGCGTGTTGCACGTCACTGTAAATACTGAGTTATAGATGTTATTGTATACATTGCTCTATCCTGCTCCTTCCTTTATTCCTTTATAAATGTTCATACTATTGTAAATATTGGGACTTCCTGCTTTTCAGAATGTTTACATTTATTTTTATTACCGTCCTGTAATATATGTTCTAGTATTTCTCTCTCCTCTCTTCCATCCTGTTGCTGTTAGTTCTATTTTTTTCTTCACAGAGTGAAAAAAGCAGGAGTCAAATCCCCCGCTGTCATGCACAAACTTGGCCATTAAAGCTGATTCTGCTTTAACTGGAGTGGTGGGAGCAGAACACACACACACACACACACACACACACACACACACACACACACACACACACACACACACACACAAACAACAGAATCAACAGTAATAAAGGTGATGGAAAACAATGCGGTTTGGGGTGTTTCATCCTTTCACACAGTAAAACCCCTGATATGCAGCCAGATAAGACACAATGAAGCTCTGTAGGTTTTTATATTGCTCAAGTACAAGCTCGTTTTAAATCCTCTGATAATGTAACTGCTGTATTTCTTGGAAATATGTTTTGCAGTTTTTGTGTATCCTACATGCAGCACTCGATTTTAATTTAGCTTTATTGTATTGAAAAAGTAAAAAGTTGTAAAAAGGTGTGTTTGAAGGCGATACTTCCTCTTAACTGTCAATAATATATGATAATTAAAGCCGCAAGCGGCATTGGACGGGACCTCGCCCTCTGGCAAGGTGGCCTGACTGAGGTCGTCCTTGTACATTGATGACCGAAGTCCAGGTCACTGGGAACCTTGCTCCTCCATAGACTTCCAGCACCCTGTCACCGAACATGGAGTTGTTAGCATCTCCCATCCACTAACATGTAGCTGTTAGCATGTCTTTTCCACTAACATGCAGCAGTTAACATCTCATATCCACTAACATGGAGTTGTTAGCATGTCCCATCCACTAACATGTAGCTGTTAGCATCTGTCACCCACTGACATGGAGTTATTAGCATCTCCAATCCATTAACATGTAGATATTAGCATCTGTCATACACTAACATGTAGGTGTTAGCATCTCTCATCCGCTGACATGTAGATGTTAGCATCTCTCATACACTAACATTTAGCTGTTAGCACTGAAGTCTCAGTCATTGGGAACCTTGGAGCTGCAGTGCGGGAAGCTCCATTGCCGTGGCCCCTGCTGAATCGGTTGGATCTAAATAACTTCTGAAGGACTCTGACAGTGACTTTTTACATCGCTGAAACTCTGAAAGAAGGATGAATTTGTTGTAAACAAGCTTGAATACTATGTTTTAGGCCTTCAGAGACCTATATGACATGACAGAAAAATAGCATCATATGTACCCTTTAATGACAGCTGCTGTCGACTGCACTGCATGCCCATATATGGTCAGTAGTGGACTTCCTGTTGGATTTAGGTTATTGGTGTCAATGGGTGATTTTTAGATCTCGATGAGATGAACACATGAGCAATTGGTTTTATCTCTCTACGACATTCCTACGGGCTGCAGCGGCCATTTTTTTCCAAAAATGTGACTTTTATTTTGAAGGGCTGATAAAATCCATACCGTGTGACTTTTGACAAAGTTTGAAACATCATTTGTAGAGAAGCTTCTCCTCTTTCAGGCCGCATTACTTTGACGTCTCTACGACAAACGGTCTCGGACAAGAAAACTTTTAAATGAGGAGTGATTTTTACTTTGAAAGGGAAATAGCGGACTTCCTGTTGGATTTAGGTTACTATTGTCAATGAGAGATTTTTAGATCTCGATGAGACGAACGCGTGAGCAATTGGTTTGATCTGTCTACAATATTCCCACGGGCCGTTGCATAGGAATTTTTTTTTTTTACCAAATTTTACACTGAAAGGAAAATGTCGGACTTCCTGTGCAATTTAGGACATTTTTGTCAATGAGAGATTTTTAGATCACGATGAGACGAATGCATCCATGTCAATTTGATCTCTCTACGACATTCGTGCGGGTAGCAACGTCCATTTCAGTGCTTCAAGTGGGTTTTCAGACTCAAACTTTAAGGGTTAATAAAATCCACACCGTGAGACTTTTGACAAAGTTTTTAACAACTTTGGAAGAGGAACTTGTCCTTTACATTTCACGCCACTCTGACATCTCTACGACAAGTGGTCTCAGAGCAGATAATTTTTAAATGAGGAGTGATTTTCTGAAAATTTTTATCTTGAAAGGGAAATAGCGGACTTCCTGTTAGATTTAGGTATAGGTATTCCTCTTGGGAATTTTTGGATCTCGATGAGACGAACGCATGAGCATTGGTTTGATCTCTGTACGACATTCCTACGGGACGTGGCGGCTATTTAACTGTTTCTAGGTGGCGCTAGAGAGCAGATGGGGTTATAGTGTTAATTTTTCCACTTTTGAGAATTTTATGATTGTCTGGATGTGCCTGCCAAATTTAGTGACTAGACGTTCATGTTTAGCGGGTCAAATTTGGTGTCGAATACAGCAACTTTTGGCTATTATGTTGATCGTGAAATACTGGACTTCCGGTTGGATGTAGGTCATCGTGGACAGATCGTAATTGTTAGATATCGAGCAGACGAACGCATGGGCGGTACTTTGATCTGTCTCAGACATTCGCACTGGCCGTGGCGGAGATTTTACTGTTTCTCGTGTTTGCTAGTTCCTAGGTGGCGCTAGAGAGCAGATGGGGTTAATTTTTTTATTTTATAAAATTTTTCATCTCTCTTGATGTGCCTGCCAAATTTAGTGAGTTTTCGTGCATGTTAAGGGGGTCAAATTGGCCGTCGATGTCCAGGCAGTAAAATAATAATAATAATAATAATAATAAGAAGAAACGAACGAAGAACAATAGAGTCCTTGCCCTCGGGCAAGGTGGCCTCAGTTGAGGCCACCTCGCCCTCGGGCTCGGTCCCTAATTAAAGCCGCAAGCGGCGTTGGACGGGACCTCGCCCTCTGGCAAGGTGGCCCCACTGAGGCCGTCCTCGTACCTTGATGACCGAAGTCCAGGTCACTGGGAACCCTGGTACTCCATAGACTTCCAGCACCCTCTCACCCACTAACATGGAGTTGTTCGCATCTCCTATCTGCTGACATAGAGTTGTTAGCATCTCTCATCCGCTAGCATGTAGCTGTTAGCATCTCCTATCTACTGACATGTAGCTGTTAGCATCTGTCATCCGCTAACATGTAGCTGTTAGCATCTCCCATCCGCTTACCTGTAGCTGTTAGCATCTCCCATCCACTCACATGTAGCTGTTAGCATCTTCCATCCACTAGCATGTAGCTGTTAGCATCTCCCATCCACTCACATGGAGTAGTGAGCATCTCCCATCCACTAACATGTAGGTGTTAGCATTTCCATCCACTAACATGGAGCTGTTAGCATCTCCCATCCACTAACATGGAGTAGTTAGCATATCCCATCCACTAACATGGAGTAGTTAGCATCTCCCATTCAGCGGGGGCCACGGCAATGGAGCTTCCCGCACTGCAGCTCCATTGCCGTGGCCCCTGCTGAATCGGTTGGATCTAAATAACTTCTGAAGGACTCCTATAGTGACTCTTTACACCGCTGAAACTCTGAAAGAAGGATGAAATTGTTGTAAACAAGCTTGAATACTATGTTTTAGGCCTTCAGAGATCTATATGACATGACTGAAAAATAACATCATATGTACCCTTTAATGACAGCTGCTGTCGACTGCACTGCATGCCCATATATGGTCAGTAGTGGACTTCCTGTTGGATTTAGGTTATTGGTGTCAATGGGTGATTTTTAGATCTCGATGAGATGAACACATGAGCAATTGGTTTTATCTCTCTACGACATTCCTACGGGCTGTAGCGGCCATTTTTTCCAAAAATGTGACTTTTATTTTGAAGGGCTGATAAAATCCACACCGTGTGACTTTTGACAAAGTTTGAAACATCGTTTGTAGAGAAGCTTCTCCTCTATCAGGCCGCATTACTTTGACGTCTCTACGACAAACGGTCTCGGACAAGATAATTTTTAAATGAGGAGTGATTTTTACTTTGAAAGGGAAATAGCGGACTTCCTGTTTGATTTAGGTAATGCATGTCAATGGAAGATTTTTAGATGTTGATAAGACAAACACATGAGCAATTGGTTTGATCTCTCTACGACATTCCTACGGGCAGTAGCGACCGCTTTATTAAAAATGTGACTTTTATTTTGAAAGGGAAATAACGGACTTCCTGTTGGATTTTGGTTTTTGGTGTCAATTGGTCAGTTTTAGATCTCTGTGAGACTAACGCATGACCATTGGTTTTATCTCTCTCCGGCTTTTCTTTGGGCCGTAGCGACCATTGTAGTGTTTCAAGTGGGTTTTAAGACTTTTAGCTTTAAGGGTTAACAGCATCCACACCATGAGACTTTTGAAAAAGTTTTTAACAATATCGGAAGAGAAACTTGTCCTCTATTATTTCACGCCACTCTAATGTCTCTACGACAAACGGTCTCGGAGCAGATAATTTTTAAATGAGGAGTGATTTTTTACTTTGAAAGGGAAATAGCGGACTTCCTGTTGGATTTAGGTCTTTTTTGTCAATGAGAGATTTGTAGACCTCGACGAGCCGAACGTGTGAATAATTGGTTTGATCTCTCTACAACATTCCTATTGGCCATAGCGACCCTTTTCTCAAAAATGTGAGTTTTATTTTGAAGGGCTAATAAAATCCAAACCGTGTGACTTTTGAAAAAGTTGTTCACATCTATTATAGAGACACTTCTATTCTATCCGGCCGCGCTACTCTGACATTTCTACAATAAATGGTGTTGTAAAACACCTGCGTGAAGCTTTTACTTTGAAAGGTAATTGGCGGACTTCCTGTTGGATTTAGGTCAAGGGTGTCAATGGATGATTTTTAGATCTTAATGAGTTGAACATGTCAGCAATTGGTTTTATCTCTCTACGACATTCCTAGTTGACAGGGGTGCAGAATTTACTGTGTCTCGGTTGTGCTAGTTGAAGGTGCTAGTTTGTAGGTGGCGCTAGAGAGCAGATGGGGTTAATTTTTTTATTTTATAAAATTTTTCGCGAGTCTGCATGTGCCTGCCAAATTTGGTGAGTTTTCGTGCATGTTCAGGGGGTCAAATTTGCCGTCGAACATGCGGGATGTATAATAATAATAATTAAAGCCGCAAGCGGCGTTGGACGGGACCTCGCCCTCTGGCAAGGTGGCCTGACTGAGGTCGTCCTTGTACATTGATGACCGAAGTCCAGGTCACTGGGAACCTTGCTCCTCCATAAACAACCATTTTCATGACTTGACCTCATTTCCTGTTGTAAATGGCCTTTTATTTTGAAGGGATTTTGGGCTTTCATTTTGGAAACGTAGTACATGTTCCACTAACACTGTTTACCTTGAAATTAGGAAGCTGCTTTGTTAAAAATGTCATTTTCTGCAAAAATGTGACTTTTATTTTGAAGGGGTGTGAGGCTTTTATTTTGATAGTCATGTGTTCTCCAGTTTAGCAAAGACCAATATATCCATCTTGCTCCTTCACAAACATCCATTTACATGACTTGACCTCATTATGTTGTAAATGGGCTTTTATTTTGAAGGAATTATGACCTTGTATTTTGGAAACGTAGTACATGCTTCCACTAATACTGTTTAACCTGAAATTAGGAAGCTGTTTTGTTAAAAATGTCGTTTTTTTAAAAAAGTGACTTTT
The DNA here is from genome assembly GCF_902148845.1 of Salarias fasciatus. Lineage (NCBI taxonomy): Eukaryota > Metazoa > Chordata > Actinopteri > Blenniiformes > Blenniidae > Salarias > Salarias fasciatus. The sequence goes on along the minus strand of NC_043747.1, from coordinate 21,625,251 downwards.
ATTTTGAAGGGGTGTGAGGCTTTTATTATGATAGTCATGTGTGCGCCAGTTTAGCTGACACCAATATATCCATCTTGCTCCTCCATAAACATCCATTTTCATGACTTGACCTCATTGTCTGTTGTGAACGGGCTTTTATTTTGAAGGAATTTTGACCTTATAATTTTAGAAACGAAGTACATGCTTCCACTAATACTGTTTACCCCGAAATTATGAAGCTGCTTTTTTAAAAATGTCATTTTTTGCAAAAATGTGACTTTTAGTTTGAATGGGGTCTGAGGCTTTTATTTTGATAGTCATGTGTGCTTAACCAATATATCCATTTGAGTGTCAGAGTAGCGTTATTCCATACATCCCATTGTCTGTGCATCCACGTATCCATCCATCCATCATTTATCCACCTGCTTAAAGACTGATTTCAGGTGTATGGTGTGTGTCAGGTGATATTTCTGCAGGGTGACAGCTGTTTGGACCATTCCCAATGTGTTTCAAGTGTTGCTTCCTCAGTGGCTTGCTGCTGCAGGGGCACTGTTGCTTCAGTCATGTGTGATTTGTGGTCACGGTGCGCCATCTACTGTGGAAAGCAGGTACAACATGCAGAATGTTTTACAGCAGGTCCCAGATCAGTGGGGCCAGCTGCTATGCCCATATATGGCTTAAGTAGGTCAAGAGGTTAGATTTAGGTATGGGTATATCTCTGGGTAAATTGTAGATCTCGATGAGATGAATTCATCCATGTTAATTTTATTTCTCTGCGACATTCATGCGGGTCGCAGTGTTCACTGTAGTGTTTGAAGTGCGTTTTCAGACTTCAAACTTTAAGGGTTAACAGCATCCACACCGTGAGACTTCTGAAAAAGTTTTGAACATCGTCGGAAGACAAACTTGTCCTCTATTATTTGGCGCTACTCTGATGTCTCTACGACAAGCAGTCTCGGAGGAGATAATTTTTAAATGAGGAGTGATTTTTACTTTGAAAGGCGAAATAGCGGACTTCCTGTTGGATTTAGGTGAATGGTGTCAATGGGAGATTTTTAGATCTCCCCGAGACGAACGCGTGAACAATTGGTTTTATCTCTCTACGACATTCCTGTGGGCCGTAGCGACCATTTCTTGAAAAATGGTACTTTTATTTTGAAGGGCTGATAAAATCCACACCGTGTGACTTTTGAAAAAGTTGTTCACATCTTTTGTAGAGAAACTTCTCCTCTATCAGGCCGCATTACTTTGACGTCTCTACGACAAACGGTCTCGGACCAGATAATTTTTAAATGAGGAGTGATTTTTACTTTGAAAGGGAAATAGCGGACTTCCTGTAGGATTTAGGTAATGCATGTCAATGGATGATTTTTAGATCTTGATAAGACAAACATATGAGCAATTGGTTTGATCTCTCTACGACATTCCTACAGGCAGTTGCGACCGCTTTATTAAAAATGTGACTTTTATTTTGAAAGGGAAATAACGGACTTCCTGTTGGATTTTGGTTTTCGGTGTCAATTGGTCATTTTTAGATCTCTGTGAGACTAACGCATGACCATTGGTTTTATCTCTCTCCGGCTTTTCTTTGGGCAGTAGCGACCATTGTAGTGTTTCAAGTGGATTTTAAGACTTTTAGCTTTAAGGGTTAACAGCATCCACACCATGAAACTTTTGAAAAAGTTTTTAACAATATCGGAAGAGAAACTTGTCCTCTATTATTTCACGCCACTCTGACGTCTCTACGACAAACGGTCTCGGAGGAGATAATTTTTAAATGAGGAGTGATTTTTTACTTTGAAAGGGAAATAGCGGACTTCCTGTTGGATTTAGGTCTTTTTTGTCAATGAGAGATTTGTAGACCTCGACGAGACGAATGTGTGAATAATTGGTTTGATCTCTCTACAACATTCCTATTGGCCATGGCGACCCTTTTTTCAAAAATGTGAGTTTTATTTTGAAGGGCTAATAAAATCCAAACCGTGTGACTTTTGAAAAAGTTGATCACATCCTTTGTAGAGACACTTCTCCTCTATCAGAGCGCACTACTCTGACATCTCTACAATAAATGGTGTTGTAAAAAAGCTGTGTGAAGCTTTTACTTTGAAATGTAATTGGCGGACTTCCTGTTGGATTTAGGTCAAGGGTGTCAATGGATGAGTTTTAGATCCTAATGAGTTGAACATGTCAGCAATTGGTTTTATCTCTCTACGACATTCCTCCTTGACAGGGGTGCAGATTTTACTGTCTATTGGTTGCACGATTTTGTGGGTGCTAGTTTGTAGGTGGCGCTAGAGAGCACATTGGGTTAAGTTTTTCATTTTATCAAATGGACCACCGGTCCGGATGTGCGTGCCAAATTTGATGAGTTTTCGTGCATGTTTAGGGGGTCAAATTAGTGCTCGAGTGCGACAGTAAAATAATAATAATAAAAAGCCGCAAGCGGCGTTGGACGGGACCTCGCCCTCTGGCAAGGTGGCCCGACTGAGGTCGTCCTCGTACCTTGATGACCGAAGTCCAAGTCACTGGGAACCTTGCTCCTCCATAGACTTCCAGCACCCTCTCACCCACTAACATGGAGTTGTTAGCATCCCCCATCCACTAACATGTAGCTGTTAGCATCTCCCATTCGCTAACATGTAGCTGTTAGCATCTGTCATCTGATTCAGCAGGGGCCACGGCAATGGATTGCAGTGCGGGAAGCTCCATTGCCGTGGCCCCCGCTGAATCGGTTGGATTTAAATAACTTCTGAAGGAATCCAAGCTGCACCATGTTTGTCTGAGTGAGTATATGAGCAGGCACACACCTATAAATAAGGTCCAGGTATCAAAAAAACCGGAGTTGCCCTTTAACATTGTTGAATTTGAAATTATCCCTGTGCTTTGTTAAAAATGTCATATTTTGCAAAAATATGGGGTGTGACGCTCTTATTTTGATAGTCATGTCTGCTCCACTATGTCAAACACCAATATATCCATGTGAGTGTGATTCCATACATTCATTTGCCTGTTTGAGCAGCAATCCATCACTCGTGTGATTTATGGTCACGGAGCGCCATCTACTGTGGAAAGCAGAGACAACATGCAGAATGTTTTACAGCAGCTCTCAGATCAGCCTAGAGGCTCAATGCCCATATATGGCATAAGTAGGTCACATGATGTTAGAGTGTGACTCGGCAGACACACAGTTTCTCTTTGGTTAAAACAGCTGGGGAAATGCATTTCCGTGGACCAAAGTGAGCAAACAATGTCAGAAAGTGATAGGAAATGTAGTTGTCTTTCACTGTAGAGCTTTTCAGAGCAGTCAGACTTATAGTTTTGAAACGGGAGGCTTAATTGATGAAGAAGGTGAGATTTTTGAGCAAAATTTGAGCAAAATTTTGAGCAGAAAGTGTGAATGATGGACTTCCTGTTGCATTTAGGTCATAGGCACGAGTGAGAAAGTTGTAGATCTCGATGAGACGAACGCATGCATATGTTTCTTTTCTCTGTACCACACTGTGAAGGGTGAAACAGTCCATATTAGTGGTTTTTGAGTGAAAAGTGTTTTGAGGCACATTTGATTTGACAGGAAATAACGGACTTCCTGTTGGATTTAGGTATAGGTATGTCTCTTGGTAAATTGTAGAGCTCGATGAGACGAACTCATCCATGTTGATTTTATTTCTCTGCGACATTCGTGCGGGTCGCACTGTCCATTGTAGTGTTGCAAGTGCGTTTTCAGACTTCAAACTTTAAGGGTTAATAAAATCCACACCCTGAGACTTTTGAAAAAGTTTTTAACAACTTTGTGAGAGACACTTGTCCTCTTTTATTTGGCACTACTCTGACGTCTCCACGACAAGCGGTCTCGGAGCAGATAATTTTTAAAGGAGGAGTCATTTTTTGCCAAATTTTACACTGAAAGGGAAATAGTGGACTTCCTGTACGATTTGGGACATTTTTGTCAATGAGAGATTTTTAGATCTTGAGGAGACGAACGCATCCACATCAATTTGATCTCTCTACGACATTCCTAATGGTTGCTGTGGCTATTTTACTGTTTCTAGGTGGCGCTAGAGAGCCAATTGGGTTATGGGGTTAATTTTTCCACTTTATAAAATTTTTCACCAGTCTGGAGGTGCCTGCCAAATTTGGTGAGTTTTCGTGCATGTTGAGGGGCTCAAATAGGCAATTTACTTCCGGGCAGTAAAATAATTAAAGCCGCAAGCGGCATTGGACGGGACCTCGCCCTCTGGCAAGGTGGCCCGACTGAGGTCGTCCTCGTACATTGATGACCGAAGTACATGTCACTGGGAACCTTGCTCCTCCATAGACTTCCAGCACCCTGTCACCGAACATGGAGTTGTTAGCATCTCCCATCCACTAACATGTAGCTGTTAGCATGTCTTTTCCACTAACATGCAGCAGTTAGCATGTCATATCCACTAACATGGAGTTGTTAGCATGTCCCATCCACTAACATGTAGCTGTTAGCATCTCCTATCCACTAACATGGAGTTGTTGGCATGTCCCATCCACTAACATGTAGCTGTTAGCATCTCCTATACACTAACATGGAGTTGTTAGCATGTCCCATCCACTAACATGTAGCTGTTAGCATCTATCACCCACTAACATGGAGTTATTTGCATCTCCAATCCATTAACATGTAGATATTAGCATCTGTCATACACTAACATGAAGGTGTTAGCATCTGTCATCAGCTTACATGGAGCTGTTAGCATCTCTCATACACTAACATTTAGCTGTTAGCACTGAATTCTCAGTCATGGGGAACCTTGCCAGTACATAAACATTGATTTTCATGATTGACCTAATTTTCTGTTGTAGTTGGTCTTTTAATTTGAAGGAATTTTGGGCTTTTATTTTGGAAAGGCAGTACACGCTGTCATAATCATGACTAACCCCTTGGTACTCCATAAACATACATTTTCATGACTCTGCATCATTTTCTGTTGTAAACGGGATTTTTTTATAAAGGATTTTTTTGCTTTTATTTTGGAAAGATAGTACATGCAACTCTGGTTTTTTGAGACCTGGACATTATTTATAGGTGTGTGTGCCTGCTCATTTATTCACTCAGACAGACATGGTGCAGCTCGGAGTCCTTCAGAAGTTATTTAGATCCAACCGATTCAGCGGGGGCCACGGCAATGGAGCTTCCCGCACTGCAGCTCCATTGCCGTGGCCCCCGCTGAATCGGTCGGACCTGAATAACTTCTGAAGGACTCCGAGAGTGACTTTTTACATCGCTGAAACTCTGAAAGAAGGATGCATTTGTTGTAAACAAGCTTGAATTCTATGTTTTTGGCCTTCAGAGACCTATATGACATGACTGAAAAATAGCACCATATGTACCCTTTAATGACAGCTTCTGTCGACTGCACTGCATGCCCATATATGGTCAGTAGGGGACTTCCTGTTGGATTTAGGTTATTGGTGTCAATGGGTGATTTTTAGATCTCGATGAGATGAACACATGAGCAATTGGTTTTATCTCTCCACGACATTCCTACGGGCTGTGGCGGCCATTTTTTTCCAAAAATGTGACTTTTATTTTGAAGGGCTGATAAAATCCACACCGTGTGACTTTTGACAAAGTTTGAAACATCGTTTGTAGAGAAGCTTCTCCTCTTTCAGGCCGCATTACTTTGACGTCTCTACGACGAACGGTCTCGGACAAGATAATTTTTAAAAGAGGAGTGATTTTTACTTTGAAAGGGAAATAGCGGACTTCCTGTTGCATTTCGGTTATTATTGTCAATGAGAGATTTTTAGATCTCGATGAGACGAACGCGTGAGCAATTGGTTTGATCTGTCTACAACATTCCCACGGGCCGTTGTGTAGGAGTTATTTTTTTTTACCAAATTTTACACTGAAAGGAAAATATCGGACTTCCTGTGCAATTTAGGACATTTTTGTCAATCAAAGATTTTTAGATCTCGATGAGACGAATGCATCCGCGTCAATTTGATCTCTCTACGACATTCGTGCGGGTAGCAGCGTCCATTGTAGTGCTTCAAGTGGGTTTTCAGACTCAAACTTTAAGGGTTAATAAAATCCACACCGTGAGACTTTTGACAAAGTTTTTAACAACTTTGGAAGAGGAACTTGTCCTCTACGATTTCACGCCACCCTGACATCTCTACGACAAGTGGTCTCAGAGCAGATAATTTTTAAATGAGGAGTGATTTTCTGAAAATTTTATCTTGAAAGGGAAATAGCGGACTTCCTGTTGGATTTAGGTATAGGTATTCCTCTTGGGCAGTTTTGGATCTCGATGAGACGAACGCCTGAGCATTGGTTTGAACTCTGTACGACATTCCTACGGGCCGTGGCGGCTATTTAACTGTTTCTAGGTGGCGCTAGAGAGCAGATGGGGTTATGGGGTTACTTTTTTCACTTTCTAAAATTTCTTGAGTGTCTGGATGTGCCTGCCAAATTTGGTGAGTTGTCGTGCATGTTTGGCGGGTCAAATTTGGCGTTGAATACAGCAACTTTTGGTTATTACATTGATCGGGAAATACCGGACTTCCTGTTGGATGTAGGTCATTGTGGACAGATCGTAATTGTTAGAACACGAGTAGACGAACGCATGGGCGGTACTTTGATCTGTCTAAGACATTCGCACCGGCCGTGGCGGAGATTTTACTGTTTCTAGGTTTGTTTAGTCTGTAGGTGGCGCTAGAGAGCAAATGGGGTAATTTTTTTTATTTTATCAAATGTTTCGCCTGTCCGAATATGCATGCCAAAATTGGTGAGTTTTCATGCATGTTTAGGGGGTCAAATTAGCGTTTTAATACGCGGTCAGTAAAATAATAATAATAGAGAAACAAACGGACGAAGAACAATAGAGGCCTTGCCCTCCAGGCAAGGTGGCCTCAGTTGAGGCCACCTCGCCCTCGGGCTCGGTCCCTAATAATAATAAGAAACACCGGAAGAACAATAGAGGCCTTGCCCTCAGGCAAGGTGGCCTCAGTTGAGGCCACCTCGCCCTCGGGCTCGGTCCCTAATTAAAGCCGCAAGCGGCATTGGACGGGACCTCGCCCTCTGGCAAGGTGGCCTGACTGAGGTCGTCCTTGTACATTGATGACCGAAGTCCAGGTCACTGGGAACCTTGCTCCTCCATAGACTTCCAGCACCCTGTCACCGAACATGGAGTTGTTAGTATGTCCCATCCACTAACATGTAGCTGTTAGCATCTGTCACCCACTAACATGGAGTTATTAGCATCTCCAATCCATTAACATGTAGATATTAGCATCTGTCATACACTAACATGAAGGTGTTAGCATCTATCATCCGCTGACATGTAGCTGTTAGCATCTCTCATACACTAACATTTAGCTGTTAGCATTGAAGTCTCAGTCATTGGGAACCTTGTTAGTACATAAACATTCATTTTCATGACTTGACCTCATTTTCTGTTGTAAACGGGCTTTTCTCTCGAAGGAATTTTGCGCTTTTATTTTGGAAAAGTTGTACATGTGCTTCCATGAACACTGCTGACCCTGAAAATATCTGTGTGTTTTGTTAAAAATGTCATATTTAGCAAAAATGTGACTTTTATTTTGAAGGGGTGTGAGGCTCTTATTTTGATAGTCATGTCTGCTCCACTTTGGCAAGCATCATTGTCACTGTGGTCCTTTACCATTGTGGAAGGGTTTACACAGCAGATAATGCTGCTCGCAAGCAGTCGACGCCATCGTGTGGTGAAAATTGGTTACTACACTTTAATATGAATTATCCCAGTTTTTCGTGTTTTGAATTGATGTAATGTAACCAATATAATTATATTTGGTGAAATGTTTAACTCTTTAAGCTCGGGGCCATTTTCGCCTAAAAGTTCAACTGAAGACGTACCCAAAGTAAACTAAATGCTGTTCTTGAACTGTTTGGAGTACATGCATGGTTGGGGTTTCAAGCTGACAATCTGTATTTTCACCCAATGCAGTCAGAATTACTGTAGGTGCTACTTGCACAGAGTTATTTATGTTGCAGCACACTGAATTAGGATGAATTTCATTCTCAACTGAATTTTTTCCCTCATAAAACACCTGGAAATAAGTGTGGAAGCATTGTGGAAGCTTGAAAACACAATTTTGCTAAAGCCTGGGGTCTTACAAAGTTCAGGTGAAAATGTCAGAGCAGTACTACAAGAAATGAGTGTTTCACACATGTATTTGTACTATTATGCCCTGGCGGGGTCAATTTTGGACATCCTCTGTATACCCTCTGGATGCCCTCTGTACAATGGTATATGTTGGTTTTTGGCCCATTTTAACATTATTTTCACTCCAAAAACTCATAAAATACTCAAAAAATCACTTCAGAGAGGCTTCAGTGTGGGATAAGGCCCTCAGACTGAGAGGAGCAGGGACAGACAGCAGGTGCAGCCCTCAGCAGATATCTGAGAAGTCACAAAACCCCGCTAGCGGGCCAGCCAGCCATTCAGCAAGCTCATTGGCTACCAGCCCTGTCAGTCAAACGTTTCTACCGACGTGATTGGTTCAGAATACGTTGATGACGAGTGATGACGACCGATGACGTGGGTCCATCAGTTTCGGCAGCGGTTGGCTGGTTAGCCATCGGAGGGCGGGATGAGTCACTTGATTGGTTGAAATATGACGAATAAGCAACGGAAACCGATCAGTCGCCATATTGGATATCCTCAGCGAGGTGTGAGCGGTCTGGATGTTTTTATCTGATAAAAAAATGGATTATTATAGGACGCGCACGCGGAGAGACGCCCCGCGTGTGCGCGCGGTGGCGCGTCTAATTTTGGATCATTTGCTTATTTCAAGACATGTTTTGGACAAAATGCTGTAGTTTCTAGCTTTGCCTGGATGCATACGTTTGGACTGTGGCAGTTTTTGCTGGATTATCTGCGCTGTTTACTTAATTGGAACTATTTACTAAAGGTTTTTATAAGGGATTTAAGCCACATTATCACTTAAGCTGCAAAGAATACGAGTATCACGATAATAATCCACACAAAGAACAAGAAAAACAGAAATATGTGGAATTTATTGACCACTTCATGTTACAAAAGAGGTGATTCGTGTGTTTCTGCTCCTTTTTATAGACTTTTAAAGCATTTTTTTCTTTCCACAGTTCGCGTTTGTCTGTCTCTTAAAACGGTCCTGCCTGCATTTTTTTCAGTCAGTTTTATTTCCCCCGTAATGATCTGCTTTCACGCGAGGTAGAAACCAAAATTTTATTAAAATAAACGTCACTGCTAAACTGTAAATGGGACGCACTTACACTAGTTCATGTTTTGTCATTTTTATCGGCATTGTGTTTAAGTCCGTGTTCCTGTACTGACTTGGTAAGGGTCTGAAAAAATGACCAGCAGGTGGCAGTAGTGCAACAGCCTGCGAAGTAAGCTGCCGTTAAGGTCCGACGAAGAAGAATCACTTTTCAAACACCAACCACGAAGAAGAAATCGCCATTTCGCACTTCACCGGAGGTAAGAAGAGTTCCTTCGTATTGTAATTCCTAATTTAAGCTTTATGTAGCTCAAGGGTGTCGAAATCGTGTCAGAAAGGACCGAGTGGCTGCAGGTTTTCGTTCCAAACAGGCAGGAGAACACCAAACTCCACTTATTTCATCAGGTCTTCAGTGTAGCTTGATGAAATGAATGGAGTCTGGCGTGCTCCTGTTTGGGGGGGGGGAGGCGTGTGGTGTCTCTGCTAACGGGGCTAACTCCGCTGGTGTTTTCGGACTGTCGGAGAGTTTTTTTTTTTCTTTCTCTCCTCTCCGTTGTCCGGGCGCTGTACAATTTAGCGCGTGCGGCGTGCCCAGACGTATCTTGGATATCTTACTAGCCAGCAGTACCGGCCACTCGTGTTGTTCTCTCGCGGGGAGCTGCGGCTTCTCTCCGTCCGTTCCTCGTGTTTTGCTAGCATTAGCTTCTCGGTGGATGGCGTTGTTAGCTTCCCGGCTGGTTTCGGTGTTTGTTTGTTTTTGTTTTTGTAGCGGCTACCGGCGTTTGCAACCCAATCGGTTACTATATTTCGTCTGGCCAGCTGGCTTCCTAACCGCTCGCGGTGTTAGCTTATCGGTTAACCGTGTTCAGGGTTACCCCCAGACAACTTGCTCAGCCTGGTGGTTGGACTGCTGGAGGAGCCCGCCGCAGATCGGCCGGGGGTGGGGGCGTAGCGGCGTCAGAGCGCGTGGACGCGGGTCGGGACGGGTCAGGGGGAATAGCGTGCCCACTATTTTTTAAATAAACACACTGCAATGTATTTATATTTTTTGGTGTTTGTTGAAATCAAGTGTCTTGTAACAAATACAGCGTTGCAGTTATGAATATATTTTATGAACAAGAACAAAATGATCAGTAGTGTAACCAAACTAAACAAAAATGTAAAGAGGAGAAAATCAAGTAAATAATACAGAATAAATGGTGCAGTAAAGGGTTTGTGTAAAACTTGCAAAATGTTTGACATGTACAAAAAGTGCATATACAATATTTTAATGAAATCTGTCCTTATTTTTCAGGTCTCAACTTTGCGGTCTGGTGTGATTTGCTGGTTCTGAAGACTGTTCTCCTGCTTGTTCTTCTCCTGGTTCTCTTGCATTTGAGTATCATCTGCTGCTGCACCCAACATCGAACACTACACAAACATATCTAAACACATTTACGTGTATATTCCAGCACACACTCGGTAACACACACACACACACACACACACACACACACACACACACACACACACACACACACACACACACACACAGACTCTCACACCGCTGCTCAGTGGTTTTCCTGCTGCTAAGGTAAGTTGAATCATCAGTATTAGTGGATTCACTGGTTTCGCAGGTTTAATATCATTAATCGTCGCTGGTCATTGACTGTGGTGTCTTTGTTGAACTCATTGGGTTTTTTCTGTTCTTCAGATGCCGAGAGCCCGGGGTCATCGGCGTGCTCAGGCCGTGAGACGCAGGCTGGCGCAGCCCCAGGACTGGAGTCCTGCACCTGCTGTTCCGGAGTTTGTGGCCCGTGAGTGTCAGAATGTTCTGAGATGTTTAACTGTTGACCTTTGACTCTGTTGTTGTGTTGTGTGGCAACGTTGCCAGATTGAGGAGAAAGAGTTGAAGAGTGATGTTTTTCACCATGAAACTTCTTAAACGTGATGTAGTGACAAACGCTGTCTATTTCCTTTGTCCTAAACAGGGCGTGGCACAGGCTTTCGGCACCGTGTGCGGAGATGGCCAACTTCTGTCCTGACCGGGAAGTCCCGCAAGTTGGTCACTCCTGCCCGGGATCCGGAGAAGAAGGTATGAGTTGTTATTTTTTTTATGCAGACAGCAATTGCTGGAAGGACTCACAGCTGGTGTCTCTAACCTAAAGCAATGTCTCTGTGAATGCAGATGGTGTTCGTCGTTGGAGACTCGCACCTGAGGGCCATGGTGGACGGGTATGTAGCTGTGCCCGAGGGACCTCTGTGCTTCTCCTATCTGTGTGTTCCAGGTGCAGGGGGCTCCCAGCTGAGGACGGAGCTCCTGCATGCTGACCTGCCCTGGACCCCAGATGCTGTGTGTGTGTGCGCCCCCAGCAACGACCTTGTGTCCCGGACTGTGGACAGTGCAGGTCTCGACTTCAGTGCTCTCTTGACCACGGCCTGCAGCTTCTGGCCCAAGGTGGGTTGATTTTCTACTTGTGGTTGTCAGTAGTGATGCAGAAATTAGCTCTTTATGTTGTGAAGCCACGGGGAGGAAGTTTGGGTTTAAAGATGGAGGCTGATGAATGTTCTTTCAGCTAGGACTGGGCGAAATAGCAATAAATGTGATTCCAATATTTTTTTTTCATATCATTCTATGTCAATTATAATCACGATATGTTACATTGTTTTTAAACCAGTTTTAAAGCATCTGCACTGAAAAATAAAACTATGGAATAGTTTAATATTTTATGAACAAACCAAGTAAATAGCAATGCAATTAAATAATGTAAACTTAGAAAAATACAAGAACAATTTAACTTAACAGTGCAGTAAATGGGGAAAAAAAATCTAGCACCAAGATAATAAAATCTTGCGATGCACCGTTTTTTTCATTAAAAAGAAGAACTGAACGGTTGTTAAAGTGTGACTGTTTACAGCCGTGAGGATTCAAAACGAAATTCTTTTAAACAGACTAGTGTGGTATTTGTTTACTTGACGGTTTCATAGGCTGTCAGCCATCTTCCTCAGACTGTTGGTCACATGATGTTGCTGTGGCGTGTCTTGTCAGCTGACTTATACAGGTTTTGGCGCTATTTTCCCACTAATGGAAGTGGGAGAAGAGTGCAATCTGCAGTTTGACTTCTTTAGTGCAGCATCCCAGGCGTGTGAAAGCACAGTACATCTGGTATGCTGTACTGAAGAAGTCGAACTGCAGATGGCCCAGGCCTGTCTTCACACCAAGAGCGTTGTCTAGTGGTTTCAGGGAGGAAACGGAGGCTCTCGCTGGTTGTGTTGGTGTTGTTGTTGTGAATGCACAGCTGCTGTGAGGAGACTGTTTTTTCTGCAGCTTGTTCTCCATCACTCCATTTGACTTCATGGCTAAATGTGTCTTTGTAGGTGTTCGTGCTGGACTTCCCTCCACGCCTGAACATTGAGCCTGGCCTTCAGGAGCTGCTGCGTCAGGAATACCATCGTGTCGCAGCACGTATGGGTATGTTAAGGTTTTGTTGGTGTGTGTGGTTGTAATGGTGGTCAGTCATCACAAATGTTTTTTTCTGAATCTACATTTGATAACTGAAGGTGTGTGTTCTGTTCTCACTCTTCAGGTGTCCCGTACGTGTCTGTGGCAGAGCACTTTCCCCTGCACCGGTTGGAGCTGTGGTGCCCTGACCAGGTAAGCAGAGCATGTTTTGTTGTTCTGTGATGCAGACCACTCTGTGGTCTTTTTAGTTAGATACACTGGTTGACTAAAATGTCTCCTTTGCTCCATTTTCAGGTGCACTTGAGTGACTCGCATGGGATGGAGGTTTTGGTCCAGCTGCTGTGGGAGGCTGCTTTCCAGCAGCTGGTGCCTCCTCCATCCCAGGCACCGGTGCGTCCCCCTGCGCCAAAGCGTGCCAGGGTTGCTCCCAGGCTGGTGGTGACGGGACACGTCCCCGTGCCCCGTCACAGGAACCCCTGGGAGTGGAGTGTGGTTGGACAGGGGGGCAAGGTAAGGTGTTTCTGAGTTCATGTGTTGTTTAAAGTTTTTGCCATGTTTTCTCAAGTCCCAAAGCAATTCTAATCAATTGTGTCTGGTGTTGTTTTTCATAGGCTGCACGCCCGGCGGAGGGATCCTCTGCGATCCCTCCCAACCCGGTGTGGTTCCGGGGGCCCATGTTGGACGCCATGGAGAAGGTGTCCCCTTCTTCTGGCTCTGACGGTGGCCCCGCTGTCCCGCCAGCTGGCCAGGTAACTTTCACACTTATTCCATGATGACACTGGTTAACCAAGCAGGAAGACAGTTGTTGAAAAGGAGTTTTTTTTTCCTTCTTCTTCAGACCTCCCGTGTGGTGCGTCGGCCAGCAGGTGTTGGCAGGAGGCACAGAGGGGGAAGGCAGAAGGTTGGTAGAATGTTTGTGTCTTTGATGTAGAATTGGTTGTGACATTTAAGCTGGACATTTTGAAATTAAAAAAAGAGATTAACTTAACTGAGAGCTGTTGTCCTTTACTTTGCAGGTGTTGGCAACTCCTTCACCTGCTTGTGAGCCCATGTCTGCTTCTTGCCCCAGCCCACCAGTCCCCCAGGTTGGTTCTTGGTTTTATAGACTGCATGGCTTATTTGTAGATGACCTGCTTTATTGGTTCTCAGTTTGAATACGCTGTAAAACTTTCTGCTTCCTTTTTGTGTCAGGTGGAAGCACCAACCCAGGAGGTGGTGGAGGAGGTGTTGCCCCCGACTGCAGGCCCGGTTCCAGCGGCGGTCGGGGAGGAGGTTCCTGCAGCGTGCCCTGCTGTGCCGACGGAGCGACGCCTCATCCCCGAAGCTAAGTGTGTCGTTCTTGAGAGTTCCGGGTCAGGCCAGTCAGGTGTTGGTGTGAGCGCAGCGAGGCCAGCAGCAGTGGTTGATGTCAGGACTGGGATCAGGCTTCTGAAGGCTGTGCAGGGATCCTTCCATCAGGGCAGCTCGAGGTTTATCGATGGTGGGCAGCAGTGCATGGCGATCGCGGGGTTGAGCTTAGCCAGACACACTTTGAACAGTGTGTTCTCGTGGGGGAGGCAGGAGCTTGATGATGCTTTGGTTTCGGGTGATTCTTTGTACAAGTGGGTCATGAGCCGCCCTGGCTTCAAGCCTTGGTCATCTTATCTGTCTGCAACTGACCTGCCAGATCAGATCAAGGTGGATGGTCAGGTGCTGAAATTTACTATTGGCTTCACTGCAACAGGTTGTATGCACATGTCTGAAGGTGATTACACATCTAAAGGTGCCCGCGTTGATAACAGTGTTTTGTACACTCTGCCGGACGGACTAGAGAAGGTCTTTGTTGAACATGGACACAGTGCATGTCTGCTTACAATGTGTTCCAACACGTCTGCCATCATCCGCGAAAACGGACGATTTGCTGTGGTGGACAGCCATCCACGGAGTGGTGTTGGCTTGTTTGACTCCAGAGGCAGCAGCGTGCTTCTGCAGTTTGCAAATGTTCAGGACCTGGAACACTACATCTGTCAGTTGTTTGACAGCCTCAGTTCAGAGTCAGGCGAGCCGTACTTTGAGCTGTGTGGTATTGATATTGGTGGGGGTGCAGGTCCACCCCTGTCTGTTGGTCCTCTGGAGAGTCACGTCGCTGAGATGAGTTCTGCTCCAGCACCAGAGTCCCCTGAGGCAACTGAGAGCAGAACACCGGCTGAGGCTCCTGCAGACAGTTGTGTGTCTGAGAGTGATGTTGGTGTTGCTGCCAGTCCAGCACTGTCTGGAGTTTCTGTAGAGAGTCACGTCACTGTGATGAGTTCTTCTCCACCACCACAGTCCCCTGAGGTCACTGAGTCCAGGACTGTGGCTGAGGCTCCTGTAGGTACTTGTGTCTTTGAGTGTGGTGTTGCTGCCAGTCCAGCACTGTCTGGAGTTTCTGTTCAGACTGTTGCCAGTGTTGTGAGCAGTGGTTCAACTGCAGAAACAACTGTTACTGATGGCAGGAGGCGTAGGACTTCTCGTTACACTCGTTTGTTAAAGAAATCAAAGCGCTACGATGCTCCTGAGCTCAACGCTGATGTGGAGTTTGTAGCTGCTGTGAGGACCGAGGAGCTGGTCTTCTGTCCTGTTGATGTTGATGTTTGTCGGACTTTGTGTAGCAGGTTTGATGTTGACTATGAGCGGGTCAGTGCTTCTGCGTCTAGCCAGGTTGGTTCGCTGGGTGTTCCTTGCAGGAAGGAGAAGGTAGTGGCTGATGGGAACTGCTTCTTCAGAGCCATCTCTCAGGCTGTGAGTGGCTCTCAGAAGCACCACCGTAAGATCAGACTGGCTGTCTGTAAACAGCTGGAGAAAGAGGCAGCTCAGTACCAGAGCTTGTTGAGATCTGAGTTCTCCTCTGTCTCCCAGTACATTCAGCAGTCTAGGATGAGGTTTGTGGGTAGTTGGGCCACGGAGGTGGAAATTCAGGTTACAGCTGACTGGTTAGGAGTTGGTGTATGTACATTCACCAATGGACGCTGGTTGAAGTACCGTTGTAGCAGGAATCAGTTGTCGCCGCAGTGTATTTATTTGGAGAATATTGGTGGGGCTCATTTTGAGAATGTTGTCTGTGTTTGTAAGCCTGGACTGGAGAGCTGTTATGGGTACTGTAAAGTAAGTGAGGTGACTGGTTACAGCATGAGGTCAAGGATGGTGGAGGCTGTAGTTTTGGACACTAACAGAGCAGGGTGTGAAGGTAATGAAAGTATTATTTCTAGTGAGACTGCAAGTGCTGTTGATGAGGTTAGACAAAGTAACAGTCAGTTTCGTTCAAAGTATCTGACACAGAAAAAATGGAGACAGGAGAAAATGAATATCTTGTATGTGCGTAAACATAGGGAAAATTTCAGGAAGAGATATCATAAAAATTACATCTTTAAAAAGAAGGAAATAGCTCGTAGTATAAAAAAGTATTCTGAAGATTCATTACACAGGCAGAGAGTTAAAACGATGAGCATTTGTAAATATAGAGATGACAGTGAACACAGAGAGAGGATCAAAAAGGATAGTATTATCAAGTACGAAACAGACCCACAGCATCGGCAGAAGGTGAGAGAAAGTAGTATTATCAAGTACAAATCAGACCCGCAGCATAGGCAGAAGATGAGAGAAAGTAGTATTATCAAGTACAAATCAGACCCGCAGCATCGGCAGAAGGTGAGAGAAAGTAGTGTGATAAAATACAGAACAGACCCGCAGCATAGGCAGAACACTAAATCCATTAGCAGAAAAAAGTACAGTGGCAGTCTTGAACACAGGCAGCAAGTAATTGCTCGTGTACAGTTGAGTAGGAAGCAGATAAAGGACAAATCTCAGGATTTTGGGTTTGTTATGGATCAGTTTGTAGAGAAGGTCAGAGATGGTCCAGATTTTGTTTGTTGCGTTTGCCATCGGTTGTTGTTCAGGCATCAGGTGCTGAGTTGTCAGAGGGAAGCTTATAGTTCCAGGTCAGAATCGGCTCGTGTAGCGAACAGGTGCATCAGTGACGATTATTTGCATCGTTGTAGTGAGGAGTGTGCTGAGCCCTGTCAGCTGGTTCCTTCCAGAGGACACCTTTGGATTTGCTACACCTGCCATTCTAAGATCAGTAAAGGTGACACTCCAGCTGAGTGCTGGATCAATGACCTGCAACTTGATCCCATTCCACCTGAACTGGGATGCTTGCATAGTTTAGAGCAGCACCTGATCGCGTTGCATATTCCGTTCATGAAGATGTTGGCACTGCCTAAAGGAGGGCAGAATGGAGTACATGGACCAGTCACATGTGTTCCAGCCAACATTGTTCAGACCACCAACGTGTTGCCACGGTCAAGTATGGAAGGCTCTCTGTTACAGGTCAAGCTGAAGAGGAAGTTGACCTACAAGGGACACTATGAATACCAGTTTGTGGATACTCTACGTGTCAGGCAGGCGCTAGACTATTTAAAGAGAACTAATGTTTATTATAAAGACATTGAGTTCAATGAGGACTGGGTCAATGAGTTTAACAGGCAGGAAGATGAGGAACAGGAAGAGGATGAGTCAGGCAGTGAGGATGAGGCAGTGAAGGAGAAGGTTGATGATCAGGTTGTTGTAGAGGGCGAGGCTGCTCATCAGGAACATGGTGAGGGTCAGAAAAGGCCTGCAGTTGTTGATGTTGTTGAGGAGGAATCAGCAGACATAATTCAAGATGAAATGTTACATGACAGACAGCAACACTGCATGTTTCAGGACACTTGTCTTATGCCTGTTGATATTGGTCAGGAGGCTCTAGACCAGTATTTTGAGGACATAGTCAATGTAGCGCCTGCAGAGGGGAACAGTCCAGTCCGGATGCTTTGTGATAATTCAAACGAAGCTAAGTGTTTCCCCGTGTTGTTTCCTTTAGGACAGAAGACTTTCCATCATGAGCGGAATCATGCTTTGACATTGTCACGTTATTTTAATAACCGGATCATGCACGCCGATGGCCGTTTTTCGCAGAATGTTGAATATATCTTTTTTGCTCAGTTCATGTCTGAAATGGACAGGGTGGTGTCTAGTGTTTCTGTTGCACTGCGTAAGGGAAAAGGTGATCAGGGCTCTGCACAGATTAGCCAGAGTATGTTGCAGGACGAGGAGTCTCTGAAGCAGCTGCTACAGTTTGACGAGGGTTTCCGATTCCTGAAGCCTATTAGAGGGACTCCTGCGTTCTGGCAGTCTGTGCAGAAGGACATCTTTGCCTGTGTCCGTCAGTTAGGCATCCCTACGTGGTTCTGTTCGTTTTCGTCTGCAGATCTGCGCTGGCAGAACCTTCTGACCAGCATCCTGAAACAGGAAGGCAGAGTGCAGACGGTGGAGGATTTGGAGTGGGCAGACAGGTGTGAGTTGTTGCGGCGTAATCCGGTGACTGCGGCCAGGATGTTTGATTACAGGTGGCATTGTTTTCTGAAAGAGGTTCTCATGTCTCCTTCTGAGCCAATTGGCAGAATCATCGATCACTTCTACCGTGTTGAGTTTCAGCAGCGCGGTTCTCCTCATGTTCACTGCTTGTTCTGGATCGAGGGCGCTCCTAAAATTGACCAGAACACAGATGAGGAGGTGGTCGACTTTATTGATCAGTATGTGACGTGTGAGCTGCCCTCAGACGACGACACATTATTGGACATTGTGTCGTCAGTTCAAACACATTCCAAACGACACTCAAAGTCTTGTCGGAAGAACAAGACGACGTGTCGTTTCCATTTCCCAAAACCTGCTTCTACGCGTACATTCCTTTGTAAGATGAAGGAATGTCGCTGTGACAAACAGAAGCTGAAGGAGGCCCAGAAGAATCCTGATTCAGAGAACAAGCTGGTCTGTAAGTGCTTTGAGAAGGATAACCCGATGAAGAAGGAGGTCGCAAAGGAGATTTTGGCGTCTGTGAGCAAAGCTATCAGGGAGGAGGAGCCGTTTGACAGTGTAGAGGAGTTGTTTGCCAGTCGACACATCAACCAGGATATCTTTGAAACGGCCTACAGGAGGTTAGAGAAGAAGACCAAGGTTGTGTATAGGAGAGGGTTGAAGGAGGTGTGGGTAAACCAGTATAGCAAGAAGTTGTTGAAGTGCTGGAACGCTAACATGGACCTTAGCTTTGTCACCGACGCCTACGCTGTAATTGTTTACATCATTTCGTATATTACGAAAGCAGAGAGAGAAATTGGCCTACTATTGAACAACGCCCAAAAAGAAGCATCCAAAGAAGGAAACCTCTCTGCTCGAGAAGCCCTGAAGAAGCTGGGCAGTGTATATTTACACAACAGGGACGTTTGTGCCCAGGAGGCGGTGTATAGGCTAACCAACATGCACCTGAAGGAGTGTTCCAGGAAGGTGGTGTTTGTTCCAACAGGGGACAACATCGTGAGGATGAGTTTACCCCTCCATGTCCTGAAGGAGAGGGCGTCATCACATGATCTGAGCTCAGATGACATGTGGATGACCAGTATAGTGGACAGGTACAGGAACAGGCCTGATGGTGGTGTGTTTGACAACATGTGTATTGCCACGTTTGCCTCGGAGTATCGTGTTCTCACCAGGAATGAAATTTCACCAAACAGAATCGAGTTGAAGAACAAACTGGGCTTCATCTTGAGGAGAACACGATCTCAGTTTGCAGTTGTACGCTACATGCGCTTCAATTTGGACAAACAACGAGAGGCTTATTTTCAGGGTGTGCTGCAGTTGTTCCTTCCTTATAGAAGTGACTCAGAGCTGAAGCCCGAGGGCTTCCAGCTCTTTGAACAGTTCTATAACGACGGTGAGGTGACGTTTGGCGACGGCTCCGTTCATACAGTCAAGGTGGTGGTGGATGAGAACAGGGCCCAGTTTGAGATCGATCCTGAGAACCTGGAGCGTGCTGAGGAGATCGCTCACCATGTCCACGGCCTTGAGGAAGACGCTTGGGGGGACCTGTGTCCTGAACAGGAGCTGGAACGTGACGAGTGTGCTGAAGAGTTGAGAGAGCAACAGGCAACAGAGATAGCAGATGAGCAGTTGGTGGAGGGTCTGGAGAACGTTCCAGATCTGCAGGAACGTGGCCGACAGGTGGCCCAGTTAGAGAGAAACAGGCTGGTGTTGTCTCGTGCTGAGGGCTTAGCTCTAGTTAGGTCTCTGAATGAGACACAGCAGGCTGTTTTCTACCAGGTGAGACAGTGGTGTCTGCAGAAGGTGAGGGGTGAAAACCCACCGCCTCTGCATGTCTTTCTGACTGGGGGGGCGGGGTCGGGGAAAACGCATTTAATTAGGGCCATCCAGTACGAGGCAGGGAGGCTGCTGTCAACACTTTGTGATCAACCAGATGAGATCTGTGTTTTGTTAACGGCTCCAACAGGAATAGCTGCGTACAATTTAAACGCAGCAACAATTCACCACACATTGAGCATTGGCAAACAGTGTAGTTTACCTTACATCCCTCTGGGTGAAGATAAACTAAACTCTCTGCGAGCTAAATTCCGTCACCTCCAAATTCTAGTCATTGATGAGATCAGTATGGTGGATCACCTTCTGTTGGCGTATGTCCATGGCCGCTTGAGGCAGATCAAGCAGACTGGAGACTTTTCCCCGTTTGGTAACGTCAGTGTGATCGCTGTGGGAGACTTTTATCAGTTGCCTCCTGTTAAAGGGAAGCCTCTGTACAGCAGTCAGGTGGGTGTGGACCTGTGGTGCCACTTCAGTGTGGTGCAGCTGACCACGGTGGTGAGGCAGAAGGACAGCGTGTTTGCCGAGTTGCTCAACAGGTTGAGAGTGCGTTCCAGAGACACCCCCATGTTAGAGAGTGACGTCCACATCCTGAAGAGCTGTGAGACGGGCGAGGAGAGCTCAGCTTTGCACATTTTCCCCACCAACCGTAAAGTGAATGAGCACAACTTGAAGCAGCTGTGTCGGACGTGTCCCGATCCTGTGACCATTGAAGCTCAGGACTTCATGAACAACAGGAGCACGGGGAAGCTGGAGTTGATGGCGGGGCATCACAGTGCGGCGTTGGACACATCCTTAGAGGAGACTCTGAGTCTGGGTCCAGACGCCCGTGTGATGCTGTGTAAGAACGTGGACGTGGAAGACGGTCTGGTCAACGGAGCATGTGGCACAGTCACTCATATCCAGTTGAGACAGGGTGACAACTTTCCTCAGACAGTTTATGTCAAATTTGATGATGAGAAAATTGGCTCCCAGAGGAGGAAGAAGCGCTCACATGCTGCAGTGGCCTGCCGGCTTTCTACTGCCATCGATCCGGTGGAGGAGAAGGCCACCAAGCGTGGAGGTTTGCGTCGTCAGTTCCCTCTGAAGTTGGCCTGGGCGTGTACCGTCCACAAGGTGCAGGGCCTGACGGTGGACCGGGCCGTGGTGTGTTTGGAGAAGGTGTTTGCACCTGGCCAGGCCTACGTAGCTCTGAGTCGTGTGAGGGATTTGTCTGGACTGATCATCATGAACTTCAAAGAGAAGTCCATTTACTGCAAGGACACCATCAAGGAGGCCTTGGACAGGATGCCTCCATTTTTGATTGAGCAGCCACGACCTTCATTAGACACGCCCACTCTGTCAGTGTATCTAATGAACGTTCAAAACTTAAGTCGCCACCTGATGGATTTGGTGTCCTGCACACAGCATTTGCAGCCCACCTGCATTGCTGTCACAGAGACGTGGCTCACTGCACATTCCTCACTGGACGGCGTCCAGATTGACGGCTACTCTTTCCACAGCCGCCCTCGTGCTCTGTGTTACAGCAGCAGTCACCCCAAACTGTTAGAGCTGCAGGCTTTAGAACATGGTGGAGTTGGTTTGTACAGGCCAGCAGATTCGGACTGTGACATCCTGCAGGCACCCGATTTGGATCTGGAGTGTTTGGTGTGCCTGTGGAACAAATTCAACATAGTGATGGCAGTAATTTATCGTCCACCACGTTACCCAAATTCCCTCTTCAAGCAGAACCTGCAGCGGTTGCTGCGTTGGCTTAATCCAATCAGTGACACCATTGTAGTCATGGGAGATTTTAATGAGAACATTTTAACGGGGTCGTCAATTTGCAAATTAATGGGAAGCAAAGGATTTGATCAGCTGGTGACACAAGCGAGCACAGAGAAGGGGACTTTGATTGATCACATTTATGTGAGAAGCAGACAGTTTGCTGTGGAATGTGCAGTGATGCCCACGTACTTCAGTGATCATGAAGGAATTCTGTGTAGTTTCAGAGCTGGAGGTGACCAGGGGCAGCTGGAGGAGCTGGACACGTGGTTTGAGCTGGATGATGTGGAGTTTGAGGACGTTGAGGGGATGTTTGAGGACGACTTGGACTGATTGAGTCAAACTGAGCTACGTGGCAGTGGGCCGAAGCAAGTGTTGCTGTTTGTTGTTGATCAGCTGGTTGATAGAGGGAACTGAGTCGTACTGCGGCGCTGTTGAGGGTTTTCCGTTAAAGCACTTTATCTGCCACTCCAAATCCTGTTATTTCTCATGTGTATTTATTGAAGGTTTTTCACAAGTTTGTTATTGCATGATATGAAATGAGTTATTGTGTATGAATTACAAGATGGTCTTGTAGATATTTTGATATTTAACTTATTGACAAGTTACAGGTTGAACCTGTGGAGAATGTAGTTTGATCAATGAAATCATGTATTTATTAATGTCAGTGGAATCATGGCTCTGTACTGCCTGAGTTTCTTGGTGTCTCTCTGTGGTTCTGTTTGTGTTGTTCCAGGTGTGGCTCTGTGGTCCTGGACCTGGTCTTTGTGGTTGTAGGTGTAACTTTGGTTCCAAGTGTGGTTCTGGACTTGACTCTGTGTTGTACTTTGTGCTGTGTGGTTCCAGATGTGTCTCCAGCTGCAGGTTCCCTGGTTCCAGATGTCAGTCTCTGTTTACCAGTCCAAGCTGTGCTCTGTGATCCACTTTGTCTTCATTTCTTCCTGATGTGTTGATTGAGTTCATCAGTCTTCACTGAGGTTTAATATGTAAAATGTCATTGAACTCCATTCTTTTAAAGGTTTTACAGTCGGTCACTGATGATACATTTATTTTCATCTCCAACATGTTCTGAATGAACACATCAGGAAGAGTGTCAGTAGAACAGCTGAACTGTAAATACGTTATTGGAGACAATGTTCTTTTAACTGGCCTGAAATGTAGATAGTTAGACTCTAGATCAGTGTTTATGATGTTTGTACAAATGTTGCTGTGTTCTTTCTGTCTCTCTGTCCCCCCCCCCAGTAGAGTAAAGCCTGAACAGGTGACAGTCTGGACAAGACTTGTTATCCTAGAACTCTACTACCTTCACCCCCCCTCCCCCGTCCGTCTGCCCGACAGTCTCAGTCATTCCAGTTTAAAAGAAAACGCCAATGATGATCACTGGTGCTCTAAGCTCTCTGTTGATGGAGTATCTGGGATAGCGATAATGGAGTGACAAGGAAATGTGAATCTGAGGTGTTTTCATCAAATTTTAAACATTGGTCATATCTGAGCAACCAAGCAGACTCTCTCCTCTGTTATTCTCCTCTTGCGTGTCTCTAATCTGTGTCATTGAATCTCCTGAATGGAGAATCAGTGAAGGTGTTTACTACAGGAGTCTGTTTGCTTTGTTCTCTCCAGGTCAATCTTCTGGTTGAAGATGCTGCTGTGTTCATCTGATGACACTGTGGAGGGCACACTACCACTTTGATGCTCCTGGTGGATGTTATTTCCTGGACATGGGCGCTGTGGAGGACACACCACTACTTTGATGTTGCCAGAGAGCATTATTTCCTGGCCATGGATTGTATAAAGTTTTAATAAACTGACATTTTCAGCACAAGATTTTTTAGATGTGTGGGTGATTATTTTCTGAATGTAAATACATTTGATAACTGATTACCTCTTAATAATTTTCAAGTGAACTTTCAATTTATAATGAAGTTAATTAATTTAATCTAAGTCACAATTTGTGTTACTTTTTTGATGAGTCACTGACGAGCTAACCTGTGATGATCAATAAAGTGTTCAGTGTTGACTGTAAAATGTTGTCTGTCTATAAATCAATGAGTTTCCTCTGGAGCTCAGGTCAGCTTACAGTTCTGCTACTTCACTGAGAAAAGTTTGAGTTAACCATTCTCCAGAGATACTCTTCCTTTCTGTACTTGTTCCTGACAAAGACAGATGTTTCCCTGTATTCACAGCTGGACCGGAATGTTGCTGTTCTCTGATGTTCAAGATGTTCATTTAGTCTAACTGGGGAATAAAACATTTTGAATGTGTTTAAGATCAATTCAAAGTGATCTGAGTTGAATGAGGTTGTGTTGTGAAACTGTAGTGTGGATCATGACCAGTGTGACCTACTGAAAGACTGATTTCAAGTGTCTGGTGTGTGTGAAGAGAGATTTCTGCAGGGTGAGACATCTACCAGTATTTACATAATCATAGTAACCTTCAAGTGTTGCTTCTGCAATGACTTGATGTGAACATTGTGAACTAAGCCACAGCTGGTCAGTTGAATTCAAAATGAGTCTCCACATTTTCAAGTGTAATGAAAGAGAGATGACAGCTTTAATTTAGAATGTGAAAGCATGTGTCTTGTTCACTGTGAGGTGTTCAGTCAGGTGAAGGGAAAATTTTTCCAGTTGAAGATTTCTGCAGATTTAGTGAAAAGACCGTTCAATCCTTTTGCAAAAATGTAACATTGATTTTGAAGGGGTGTGAGGCTCTTAATTTGAGAGTCATTTCATTTAGCAAAAGTCAAAGTCTCCCTATGCACAAGCACATCAGGCAGTGCCTATCTCCGTTTCTTACCCCCAGGTCACACAGCCACTGTGAGTAGTGAAAGCTGCAGTGGGGGGGTTAGACCTCCGGTAAACTCTTTGTGACCCCATTATCTGTTGTGAACGGGCTTTTATTTTGAAGGACTTTTGACCTTATACTTTTAGAAACGAAGTACATGCTTCCACTAACACTGTTTACCCCGAAATTATGAAGCTGCTTTGTTAAAAATGTCATTTTTTGCAAAAATGTGACTTTTAGTTTGAAGGGGTATGACGCTTTTATTTTGATAGTCATGTGTGCTCCACCAATATATCCATTTGAGTGTCAGAATAGTGTCATTCCATACCATTGTCTGTCTGTGCGTCAATCTATCCATGCATTCATCCATCCATCGTCCATCCACTTGTTAAAGACTGATTTCAGGTGTATGGTGTGTTTCAGGTGATATTTCTGCAAGGTGACAGCTGTTTGGACCATTCCCAATGTGTTTCAAGTGTTGCTTCCTCAGTGGCTTGCTGCTGCAGGGGCACTGTTGCTTCAGTCATGTGTGATTTGTGGTCACGGTGCGCCATCTACTGTGGAAAGCAGGTACAACATGCAGAATGTTTTACAGCAGGTCCCAGATCAGTGGGGCCAGCTGCTATGCCCAGATATGGCTTAAGTAGGTCAAGAGGTTAGATTTAGGTATGGGTATGTCTCTGGGTAAATTGTAGATCTCGATGAGACAAATTCATCCATGTTAATTTTATTTCTCTGCGACATTCGTGCGGGTCGCAGTGTCCACTGTAGTGTTTGAAGTGCGTTTTCAGACTTCAAACTTTAAGGGTTAACAACATCCACACCGTGAGACTTTTGAAAAAGTTTTTAACAATATCTGAAGAGAAACTTGTTCTCTATTATTTCACGCCACTCTGATGTCTCTACAACAAGCGGTCTCGGAGGAGATAATTTTTAAATGAGGAGTGATTTTTAGTTTGAAAGGCGAAATAGCGGACTTCCTGTTGGATTTAGGTGAATGGTGTCAATGGGAGATTTTTAGATCTCATCGAGACGAACGTGTGAACAATTGGTTTTATCTCTCTACGACATTCCTGTGGGCCGTAGCGACCATTTCTTGAAAAATTGTACTTTTATTTTGAATGGCTGATAAAATCCACACCGTGTGACTTATGAAAAAGTTGTTCACATCTTTTGTAGAGAAACTTCTCGTCTATCAGGCCGCGCTACTCTGACGTCTCTACAACAAACGGTCTCAGGGGGTATAATGTTTTCATGAGAAGTGTTTTTTACTTTGAAAGGGAAATAGCGTACTTCCTGTAGGATTTAGGTAATGCATGTCAATGGATGATTTTTAGATCTTGATAAGACAAACATATGAGCAATTGGTTTGATCTCTCTACGACATTCCTACGGGCAGTAGCGACCGCTTTATTAAAAATGTGACTTTTATTTTGAAAGGGAAATAACGGACTTCCTGTTAGATTTTGGTTTTCGGTGTCAATTGGTCATTTTTAGATCTCTGTGAGACTAACGCATGACCATTGGTTTTATCTTTCTCCGGCTTTTCTTTGGGCCGTAGCAACCATTGTAGTGTTTCAAGTGGATTTTAAGACTTTTAGCTTTAAGGGTTAACAGCATCCACACCATGAGACTTTTGAAAAAGTTTTTAACAATATCGGAAGAGAAACTTGTCCTCTATTATTTCACGCCACTCTGACGTCTCTACGACAAACGGTCTCGGAGGAGATAATTTTTAAATGAGGAGTGATTTTTTACTTTGAAAGGGAAATAGCGGACTTCCTGTTGGATTTAGGTAATGCATGTCAATGGATGATTTTTAGATCTTGATAAGACAAACATATGAGCAATTGGTTTGATCTCTCTACGACATTCCTACGGGCAGTAGCGACCGCTTTAATAAAAATGTGACTTTTATTTTGAAAGGGAAATAACGGACTTCCTGTTGGATTTTGGTTTTCGGTGTCAATTGGTCATTTTTAGATCTCTGTGAGACTGACGCATGACCATTGGTTTTATCTCTCTCTGGCTTTTCTTTGGGCCGTGGCGACCATTGTAGTGCTTCAAGTGGATTTTAAGACTTTTAGCTTTAAGGGTTAACAGCATCCACACAATGAGACTTTTGAAAAAGTTTTTAACAATATCGGAAGAGAAACTTGTCCTCTATTATTTCACGCCACTCTGACGTCTCTACGACAAACGGTCTCGGAGGAGATAATTTTTAAATGAGGAGTGATTTTTTACTTTGAAAGGGAAATAGCGGACTTCCTGTTGGATTTAGGTCTTTTTTGTCAATGAGAGATTTGTAGACCTCGACGAGACGAATGTGTGAATAATTGGTTTGATCTCTCTACAACATTCCTATTGGCCATAGCGACCCTTTTTTCAAAAATGTGAGTTTTATTTTGAAGGGCTAATAAAATCCAAACCGTGTGACTTTTGAAAAAGTTGTTTCCACCTCTTGTAGAGACACTTCTATTCTATCAGGCCGCACTACTCTGGCATCTGTACAATAAATGGTGTTGTAAAAAAGCTGCTTGAAGCTTTTACTTTGAAAGGCAAATGGCGGACTTCCTGTTGGATTTAGGTCAAGGGTGTCAATGGATGATTTTTAGATCTCAATGAGTCGAACGTTTGAACAATTGGTTTTATCTCTCTACAACATTCCTACTTGACAGCGGTGCAGATTTTATGCCTCTTGGTTGCTCTAGTTTGTAGTTGCTAGTTTGTAGGTGGCGCTAGAGAGCAGATAGTATTAAGTTTTTTATTTTATCAAATTTTTCGCGTGTCTGGATGTGCCTGCCAATTTTGGTGAGTTTTCGTGCATGTTTAGGGGGTCAAATTTGCCGTCAAACATGCGGGATGTATAATAATAATAATAATAAGAAACGAACGAATAACAATAGAGGCCTTGCCCTCAGGCAAGGTGGCCTCAGTTGAGGCCACCTCGCCCTCGGGCTCGGTCCCTAATAATAATAATAATAAGAAACGAACGAAGAACAATAGAGGCCTTGCCCTCAGGCAAGGTGGCCTCAGTTGAGGCCACCTCGCCCTCGGGCTCGGTCCCTAATTAAAGCCGCAAGCGGCATTGGACGGGACCTCGCCCTCTGGCAAGGTGGCCCCACTGAGGCCGTCCTCGAGAAACTTGTTCTCTATTATTTCACCCCACTCTGACGTCTCTACAACAAGTGGTCTCGGAGGAGATAATTTTTAAATGAGGAGTGATTTTTACTTTGAAAGGTGAAATAGCGGACTTCCTGTTGGATTTAGGTGAATGGTGTCAATAGGTGATTTTTAGATCTCATCGAGACGAACGTGTGAACAATTGGTTTTATCTCTCTACGACATTCCTGTGGGCCGTAGCAACCATTTCTTGAAAAATGGTACTTTTATTTTGAAGGGCTGATAAAATCCACACCGTGTGACTTTTGAAAAAGTTGTTCACATCTTTTGTAGAGAAACTTCTCCTCTATCAGGCCGCGCTACTCTGACGTCTCTACAACAAACGGTCTCAGGGGGTATAATGTTTTCATGAGAAGTGTTTTTTACTTTGAAAGGGAAATAGCGGACTTAGGTAATGCATGTCAATGGATGATTTTTAGATCTTGATATGACAAACATATGAGCAATTGGTTTGATCTCTCTACGACATTCCTACGGGCAGTAGCGACCGCTTTATTAAAAATGTGACTTTTATTTTGAAAGGGAAATAACGGACTTCCTGTTGGATTTTGGTTTTCGGTCTCAATTGTTCATTTTTAGATCTCTGTGAGACTAACGCATGACCATTGGTTTTATCTCTCTCTGGCTTTTCTTTGTGCCGTAGCGACCATTGTAGTGTTTCAAGTGGATTTTAAGACTTTTAGCTTTAAGGGTTAACAGCATCCACACCATGAGACTTTTGAAAAAGTTTTTAACAATATCGGAAGAGAAACTTGTCCTCTATTATTTCACGCCACTCTGACGTCTCTACGACAAACGGTCTCGGAGCAGATAATTTTTAAATGAGGACTCATTTTTTACTTTGAAAGGGAAATAGCGGACTTCCTGTTGGATTTAGGTCTTTTTTGTCAATGAGAGATTTGTAGACCTCGACGAGATGAGTGTGTGAATAATTGGTTTGATCTCTCTACAACATTCCTATTGGCCATAGCGACCCTTTTTTCAAAAATGTGAGTTTTATTTTGAAGGGCTAATAAAATGTAAACTGTGTGACTTTTGAAAAAGTTGTTTACACCTCTTGTAGAGACACTTCTCCTCTATCAGAGTGCACTACTCTGACATCTCTACAATAAATGGTGTTGTAAAAAAGCTGTGTGAAGCTTTTACTTTGAAAGGTAATTGGCGGACTTCCTGTTGGATTTAGGTCAAGGGTGTCAATGGATGAGTTTTAGATCCTAATGAGTTGAACATGTCAGCAATTGGTTTTATCTCGCTACGACATTCCTACTTGACAGGGGTGCAGATTTTACTGTCTATTGGTTGCACGATTTTGTGGGTGCTAGTTTGTAGGTGGCGCTAGAGAGCACATGGGGTTAAGTTTTTCATTTTATCAAATGGACCACCGGTCCGGATGTGCGTGCCAAATTTGATGAGTTTTCGTGCATGTTTAGGGGGTCAAATTAGTGCTCGAGTGCGACAGTAAAATAATAATAATAATAATAATAATAATAATAATAATAATAAGAAACAAACGAACGAAGAACAATAGAGGCCTTGCCCTCAGGCAAGGTGGCCTCAGTTGAGGCCACCTCGCCCTCGGGCTCGGTCCCTAAATATAACATTTAAGTGGCGTTCGTTTTCTACCGTCTGCCCGCTGGAGCGGGCGGAGTTTGGAGAAACTCTTTGGCACACACACACTCGTGGGAAAAGTGTCGGGCGGGTGGATGAGGATGGAGCGTTTTGCCAACATAACCATTAGAAAACCGCAGCTGTCAGAGCTTCAGGGTGTCTGGAACATCCCTGGTTTCTCCCCCTCCGGAGTGACTCACCTCCCACTTCCGGGTCCTGTTGCTCCCCGCTGAGGAGCGCGAGCCGAACGGTTCACCTGTCTGACGGCGGGACAGTCCACTATCTGTAGGGGTGCAATGTTACTGTAGGTGTTTTTAGATTACATTTTAGGGAACTTCTGATTGTTAAAAACAAAGTTTTGAATATATTTTATATTATTTTATCATTGTATTTCACTTCTATTCAATTGTTCTCTTTATTTTTGTTGGATGTTAACTCAGGGTGTTTCAAACTCCTCTTGGTGTTTTGGTTCAGCCCCTCCTGTCCCGGCTTGGGTGTTTTCTTAAAATCTGCCAGGTTTTGTTTTCTGTTTTTTCTGGGCTCAGTCGGTTCTGTGTCGAGTTGAACATCTGCTTCTCAAAGCACCGCTCCTCTGTGGACATTCAAGAAAGAAACACTGAGAGGACGCAAGGCACATTATAAATGATCGACTCTAAGCTTTGACACGAACTAATGTTAAAAAAGGTGATAAGAAACATTTAAAACCTCTCCATCTTTTGAGCATGACTGCTTTAGGCTCCTTTCTCACTCACCCCATTCCCTGTTTTCATGTCACAAACATTTGAAACTACTTTCAATTTCAACAACATAGATTAAAAATAAATCTAGTTTGTTGATATCTGACATCTTAGAGAGCAGGTGCATGTAATGTAACTAATTCGACTAATGCAGTACTATCAGTATTTAAATAAACTACACTGGATTAAAAATATAATTTGTTATCTATAGCCATTAATCATATCAGACAGTATTTCTACCAATTCAATTATAGCTAAATCTTGTAAGCCTTGGTGGCATATTGTATTTTGGCCATAATAAGAAAAAAATATTGTCAAATAGAAAAATCCGGACCCTGAAATGAAACCAGTGTCTTCTCGCAGTAAAACAGTACTGCTAACCACCATGCATCCAAACAACAAACGCACAAAACTAAATATCTTCCTTTTAAAGCATCCATTTATTCATCAGTGAAGTATTTCTGTACAAAGGGAGTGTTGATCTCTGCAGCTGCTCGTGAAGTTTCACAAATCAAATATCAACCAGAAATCAGTCACACTCTCCTGCTCTCAAAATGCTACATATCTGCTGTCAAATGGTCCAAGAGTTCATGTTTCTGCACTCTCTCTCTCAAACTTTCAAAGTATTATTTAATAAATGCATATAAAGTATCTTGCTGAAAATATTCAGACACAAGCAAACAAAACAGAAATAATATGAGCAAGAAATGACGTTAAATACTGAAATCAGAGCAATACTGGGTTAAATACTGTAATTATTGGGAAAAGGTCGGCTCAGTGAGGCAGATATCAGCTCCAATGCGTGTGTTTCACACAGCAAACGCATGATTTAGGCGTTGTTCTTGGGTGGTGCGGCCGCTTGCTGATGCAGCTGTTTCTCCAGGATGAATCGGACCAGTTTCTTGACCCAGGAGGAGCGAGGGTTCAGACACACTTTCTCCCCGTTGGCCAGGCTCGCTCTGAACACACACACACACACAGGAATTCATAGATGTAGAGATAATGAACAGAATGAATAACTGAGCAACTGTCATGTAAATGAGGCCTGAGTTCCAGCTGTTCTCATGCTCTGGCAGCAAAGATCTGTGATAATCTCAATGTTCGGTCGGCGCCTCTTACATGACTTCGGTCTCGGAGCAGTGCGGCCCCTCGGGGAAGAGCTTGATGCTCCTCAGGCTGTCCGGCGGGATGATCCTGGACTCCACCTGCAGGCACCGGCAGTGTGTGTTGTAGTCCCTGCTGATCGAAGGCATGCCTGAGAAAAACAAAAAATGTTCGCCGTTGAAGATAAACTTGAACATTTTGACTGATTTCAACGATTTGCCATGTTAATAATCTTTCCTGCTAAACATTGCTACAGTTGTTATCTTTGGAAACCTTGTGATTGAGCACTAATGCCGTTTTAAGAGGAACCTCAATCAAGGAAATTGAAAGAAAAATATTTTTCTTGATTAAGATTTTTCTAAAAATAACTAAAATAACCACATTTTTTCACACGCTGGGGGAAATTTGTTGGTACATTTTGAAAGCTATCAGCACAAACAAAAACAGGAAGTGACTTACTCAAACAGAAACTAGCTGAATGTGACTGAATTAAAAAACAATCAGAGCAGATAAACAAATCCATGAATGTTTTAAAGCTGCTTTATCCATCTTTGAGAGGCAGGGTGCCGTAACTGCATATATTCATCTAACTGGGTACCACGGGCCTTATGTTTGACAACATGCAGCAGATAATTAAATAGATAATTAAAAGAATTGCTCAACCCTATTTCTACTCCTGTCTATATTGAAATAGATATTAGGTGTTGAATTTGAACAGTTTCAGATGAATAACATGTAAAATATTCTTTCTTTTGAAACACCGGTTCACCTGCTGCACTACTTTTTGCTGCCATTTCATGATGATGCCTTAAAAACAAAATAAAATGCTGACAGCGCCACTTTCCACCTTTCTAATATTTCATCACGAACACGAGCTTTCAGCATTGTGACACTTGGCAGTTCCTCTTTTTACACAATCTTCCTGTCCTGTGTAAATACTCCAACGTCATTGACAATCTGACACATAAGCAGGATTTAAAGGTCATGATTGTATGGAAGATGCAATAAAACCTCAAAAAATAATACAGACTGAAATCTCTGCTTATCAATGTATATTTAACACATAAAAAAATATAAATATGTAATGTTTGGAGTATTTAGTCACACACGTTTTAAAATCAATCCAGTCAGTCTGTTTTTAGTATTTTAAATCCTGTAAAGCAGTAAATCTGAGCGTCCTAAGACCCATTAAAGATTCATCCTCGCTACTGATCTCCAACTTTGAAGATTTAAGACAATAATTGAAGCTGATTTAAGAATGACCTACTGGATGTCTCTGATTTAAACCAACATCCATGCTTCAGAAAAATCTTCAACACATTTAAATGTACAGAAATGACCAAATTTGCACATGAAGACTGTTGATTTCTGGAATAAACCTTTCCTCGACGAGCTGAACTGAGCATCTTCCTGCTGTCTCAGTCAGATCAGGAAACACTCTTTCAACATGATGTCAGTTTCAGTAATCCCTAGTTAGATTTCCTCAGAACTGGCCCGTTGGAGGGGATGTTTCTCTTACCGTTAATGATGACGAGGAGCGCTGTAAACAGCAGCAGGATGCAGAGCTTCATCTTTATTTAGGCTGCTGAGGTTCTTCTAGTGGAGAAATGCTCGGCTGTGACAGTCGATGACTGTTTGCATCCATCTGGCCTGCAGCATTTATATATTCAGAGGTCATGTGCATCTTATGAATGTGTGTGTGTGTGTTGGTTTCACTTTGGTGTGTGTGTTCACATGTTGCAGCAGAAGGTAGTCATGAGACGGGCGGAACAGAGGCCCGGTTGAGGTTAAGACGTGAGTCACACAGACAGTGTCGGTCTGGACAGTGGGCAGAGTCTGTCTTGGTTTCATATCAGTTCTGTTGATCTACACACACACACACACACACACACACAAACACACACACAAACAAAACACACACGCACAGAGGAAAGAGATAAAACAATCATCTGACATATTTTCTGTAAACATCTTCAGTTCAGTTCGGCACTGAGCTGCTGGGATTGATCACGCTGTTCAGTACACATGAAAACAGGTCAGTCTCCTTTGACCCAGTGCGATTATTTCCCCACGTTCCGGACTTGTCAAAAGATAAACAATATATTTATCATTTATGTTTAGAGCTATAATAGTATTGATAATAGGAAAGGCTTGCACAGAGCTGAATCAATAACAAACGCTTGCAATAGAAAGACAAACAAACAGCAACATGCCAGTCCAGTATTCATGTTTTTCATTCTGCTTGGCGACGAGAGGGAAACAGGGAAGTTTTTTAATCCCATCGCAAAATCCTTATCAATCATTTGACAGAGATTTGTTAAAATAATTTCTGTCATCAACTCAAAATCATCAAAACCAACAATACCTGAAGAATAACGAGCCAAACACAGAAACTTAATATCGGAAAAGCAAACACATTTAAATATGTCATGACAGATTAAAGATATAACATGTTAGTTAGGACCCACTCTCTTTGTTTTAAGACCAGACCATTTACAGATTAAATCTGTGGATGTTTTGGCCTTGCTTGTGTGTGAAATCCAGGCTGTTCCAATGTTCAACTCCAAACACAGACAAACTGAAATGTGTGTGAGTGGTTCTAAATTTAGGTATCGTGAAACGTGCATATCCCTTGAATTTATGAGTTGTCTCCTGTATCATGAAGAACGTTTGTAAATTATTTGGTAGAGAGTAATTAAATGCTTTGAATAGAATTATAGATGTCTAATATTTTACAAAATCATGGATTTTAAAAGAATTTTGATTGAATAAACAGATCATGAGTGTGTGCTACAAACCCAGCGTTGTGAATAACCCACTGCTGGTTTCTGTGATGTGAGAAGTGAATTAATTGTTCATTGATAACTGTTTACCCTAATTTCAACACAATATGTGATTCATGGAGGTTCCAAAGAGCAGTACAAAGTACGGAGAGCATTTTCATCCAGGTATTTAGAATTGATTTTTTGTGTCTGACGTGGGCCTTCCATGATAATTTACTATTGTAATTCTTAAAAATGTATTCTCATTTATATTTTCGATTTTTACACCATTGATCTTTATCTTCTGAATTGATTGTGGAATTATCAAACATTATTGCCTTAGTCTTATTGAGATTCAATAATAATGAGTTCATTATGATTCTCACTGCTATCGAATATGTTGGTGTCGTCTGCAAAGAGTTTGACTTTTAGAAATTGAGATCCACTAATTATATCACATATCTTATTCAACATGTTTGAAAAGGGGTGATAAGAAGTAAAACCTATTTATTAATATTTATTTATTTAATCAGTGTTCAATATTCAAATTATACCTCATGGATTAAAACATTTATAGTTTCAGATTTACAGTAAGGTCAGTGGAGTCCGAATGGGGAAAGGAATGTGTAAACCAGGTATGGACACTAAACAGCCTGGAGATAGGAACATCTGTCAAACTGAGAACGTATATACAAGAAGAGAAATTCTGGAGAAGGGAACAACCGCTTAAGGAAGTCTCTGAAACATCCAAATACGGAGAAAGATGAGATGGGAGGTGTATAAACATGAGAAAAAAGGCTGAGTGTCTCTGAGATAAAGAGGAAAACAAAAATCAATCAGCTGCTGCTGCTGCTAGGAGGGAATGTAGCAGTGTTAGGTACAACTCCCTAAAAATACAAATGGAAACGAGAGTTTCTGATGACGTTTCCAGCACAAAGTGGAATGATGGAGGCAATAATGCAGCAACGATACAGTCAACGTCAATTCATTCGGTCACTTCAAATGGCCTCTGTTTTCACACATATTGTACACCCACACAGCCCTCTGCAGCACAACAACAAAAACTTAAACCATTTCAAAAGAAAGTCTGTATTTTTTCGAGGCACATGAGATATAGAAAAAAAAAAAAACCCAGACAAAATCAGCCAGATTTTGGTTAAAGCGGTTGTCTTTTGTCTGGTTTAACTGAAGAAATATTCCCCTCTTATGATTTCAGACACGTGTTTTCTTTATGAGACGCTCGGCGTTCGGGCCGCATGACTGCCAGAAATGAAATGATGCGTTCCAGGATGACTCAGCTGAACTGTCATCGAGAAGAGAGGAAAAGCCTGGAGAGCATTTCACAATCCAAAAAGTTATTCAGAGTTTGAAGAACACATAATTGATTGGTTTTATCCTCATCATTTAACTTGAATACAGAATTTTACACTGTTTGCTGTTAACCACAAGCTTGTATTTTTTTCAATTAAACAGCAATAAAATGATGAATTATCAATATATTTTTTTATTTTTGTCCATGAAGGAACTCGTAGATATTACATAATGACAACAACCCGTCTGATCATATGACACAAACTGCTGTTTCTTTTTGTTTAAAATACACCATAGTTTAATATTTCACATAAAGTGTCACTGTTAAGTATTCAAAAGTATCAGAGACTTCTACTATAACCAGGTTTTTTTGTACTTTTTAAGGCCTTATCTTGACAATTCTTTTAAATTTTGTAATATTTGAGGTTCTATAATTGTACTAAATTGAAATACACATTTACTGTCACAACTTCAAAAAAAGTTTTAAGATATACATTTTTTGTAATATTTAAGAGCATTAAAACAGTCTCCTCATATCATCTCTTTCCAGATGAGCTTCAGTTATGAAATTATTCAATAAACCATTAAGACTCATTCATTCTGACCAGACCTGATCATTAAATACACATCAAAACCATTCCAGTTGAATAAAACTAAACAAAAAAAACAACAACAAACAAATAAAAAAAGGAAGTTATTTTGTCCATATTGCACATCAGTTAATTTCACTTTTATTTTTACTGTACAGTTACAAAAAAGTTGAACCTCATAACACAAGGCACAAACAAGGGTAAAATACAAAATCAAACTTTATTTCAAAACTTAGAATCTTACAAAAACAGGAGACTTTCAAGAAAAGAGCAACAAAAAAGTCATAAAAATACAAAGGTTTAGACGCAAAGACTCAGTCCGCCAGAGGAACAGGAGGTGAACGGCACAATGAACGTTCACCATCAAGACGCAGTTTAACGTCCCAGCATGCAGCGTGTGTGTGTGTGAGAGCTGTGTTTACGGTTTCATTGACCGTCAAAATTTTCTTATATTTGACTTGTTTTCTACACTGAAGTCACATTTAGGAGGATTTCTACTTCTGTTCATTGCCGTTCCAGTATCCTGGTTGGCTAACATGACTGTTCACTTCTCTACACTGCCCCCTAGAGGCGTGTCTTGCTCATAGCAGCTCCCGATGAGGTGTTGATGGAAATTATTTTTTTGTTTGTTTTTTTTTTGAAAACTTAGAGGGAGAAATATGTGTAAACGTGGCCTCAGTAGCAGCGTTTCTTTCATTTCCACGGAGTCGGAGCATTTTCAGTGGCTTTGAGCCACGTCGTCGTCTAAACGGTGGCTGAGTACAGAACAAGTGTTTGGCTGCGATCGGTAATTATTGAGTTAATAAACTGTGGTTTGGGTATTGAATAAGATGCTATGATGAATTAAGTTTCTCCTTTTCACACATATTTGAATAAAAGAGTGAGGGATATGGAAGTATTAAAACATGAAGCGGTAATTGTGTATATATATGTAAACTTCTGTGTTCAAGTCTGAAAATAATTTATCTTCATCACCTCAAAAGACGTTTCGATCGTCTGTTTTAGCTACCCAACCCCAACTGACTCACACCATCGTTTCTGTTCTCCTTTAGACTAAGTGACGTCCTCTGGAACCCAGATACCTACTGGGACCCCTTCCCACCCCTCCCGACCCCTCCGTCGGGGAAGTCTTTGTTGAATTTGGACTGTGGAGGAAGGTGCTGGGCAGAGTCGCTGTCGGTTCCCATCCAGTGCCGTTCACGTTGCCACTCCTCATTTCTTCCTCCCTGTAAAATAAAACAAATAATAAAAAACAACCAAACACTCTATGTGAGACCGTCTGAAGTCGACTGCAGATTTCCTGTTATGTTGAAAATAAACTGAATTAAAAAAATGTTTACATTTTAACAAAAACATGATTATTTTCATTTACTTTCTTTTCTTGAAGGTTCTCACAGCTTCCTGGATGAAGGGCGATTTGGGGTCAAGGCAGGACTTGCCTCCGGGATTCAGAGTGGCGCTGCGAGAGAAGAAGCAGGAGTTCAGTCCACAGCTGCGCTTTTTGTCTTTTGCTCATGAATCCAACTCCGTTATTTGCTTACATGATCTCGTGGCTGCTGCAGTAGGAACGAGGAGGCCTCTCCTTGATCTCGACGATGAGTGTGGCCTTCACGCGCTTCCTTTTTGTCACACACGAGCATCGCTTGCTGACTGTAAAAAAGATCACAGGGGAAATCTTTAGTTTCATGTAACCCAGATTTAAAAATAGTAAAAAAGAAAACTAAATAAATTCATAAAATAAAAAGCTCCACTTTATATAGTGCTGAAATCAGAATCAGATCAACTTGTTGCCATTCGTGCCCTTTATAAAACATGCTTTGCGGAATACACTCCCAAATAATAGTGAATTTTCTCATCTTGGAATTTTAACAGAAGACAAAATCACAGCTTTCTGTCTAAAATTCATTTTTATGCCTCTGACTTTGGGCCTGTTGCCATCAGGTGTGACAGAATGTTAAAATATTGGAGCAAAATGCGAGCTGCTGTCAACACATGATGCATTAGCTGTATGAACGTGCATCACTGGGGAGCAGAATTTACAGCAGTTTGATGAGTCCCGAGTGTTTTGCGGTATGTCGTGCAGCCCCAGATCCAGGAGAAAGTCCTTCTGTGCTGAACTTTTCCCCCGCAATCCCCATTTCCAAACAGTAGCACACTGTTACTTCTCTTTTACTACTAGTTTACTTTGCAGCGTCTGTCTCCTCTGGTTCGGTGCAGAGCGACATTAAACAGGAAAACAAATTATTTGACCCACATTTCTCAAATCTTAACACTTACCTAGAGATGTACAGGTGGAGACGCAGGCCAGGAGGACCATGCACCAGAGCGTGGAGTTCATCCTTAAAGCTGTGAGTGAATCTTTGTCCCTTTCAGAAGGTATAAAGTTGCTCCAGCAGCTGCCTCTGAGCTTCTCTCCTCAGGTCGCGTGAGTGGGAAAAGCTCAACTCTCCATATTTTTGCTCCCTTTTGTATCCTCTCGCAGCCGGATGGACGTGAGCCAAGAACAGTTTCCTTGGAAAGAAGGGGGAAAAAAAAAGAAAGTCTCCCACACAGCGTGTGTTTACTACACATCCTCCACCCTCGCCTTTCACTCAATCATTTGTTTTCAGTTCCCTTCGCAGGCTTCGCTTGAACTCCTGATGGTGAAACACGTCTCGGACCTCGGTGAATTCAGCACTATTGATGCAAAATTAACACTCACACACACACACACAGAAAGTATCCATCAGCATAAACTCTTTGTGGGTGACTCACTGAAACCCTTGGCAGTTTCAACCGTACTTAAAGAATATTCACGAAAGAACCCGTTTTTTTAATTCTCAGTTTTCTACAGTGTTCATATATAATGAAAATTTGAATTTTTTTTCTAAAATTTGTCGCAGCTATTTCTTTAATGTCTGGCATTTGTGGCTTCGTTAGACGTTTATCTACAAAGAAACGACCAGGAGCTTAAAATGACCTCTTTAAGACCTCCTTTATGTTATCAGTGCCATCCACAAGTGAGAATAGTTTGAATTTAGACCATTTTGTCGCTAGCACATGGTGAATACGATAGTTGTACAGTCAAATTGTTACTGAAATTCAACAGATATTGATGATTCTAACCCAGGGTCTAAATTCCATGTCAGTGCTGGGTAGGTGAATTAAAAAAATTAAACTTTCTTCCACATGCAAAGCTCCATACTGGGCCGACCTGAGGCCCGCCGTCAGCCGCTGGCCCCCAGTCTGTCAGGCTTTTCACCGCGCTGGTGCCGAATCTGTGCCACTGTTTTGCTTCGAGTGGCTGGAAAGCACCGGCAACATTCCACAACTTGCTCAGTCTCCTCACGCATTCAGACTCAGGGAGTAAGAAAAGCTAATGTAAGACTCATCCCATTGGCAGGGAGGGTGCGTTTGTGTTGCATCAGCGGCGGTGGGGTGAATCGTGTTGTGTCGAAATCTAAAACAGACCTCTGCAGGAAGATCACGACGGAAGTGTTTTTTTTTGCTCACAAAAGGAGTGGTGGCTTCTTCCCGAAAGCAGTGAGGCCTTATTTAACACTCAGCCGGAAACTTTTATTGCTTTTGGAATTAAATCTACAAGTATGGACCTGTAATATACCGCGGTGGGTTCCAAGAGCTTGACTAAACCGGAATGCAACTCCTCCGACATCTCACAACAACAGACTCAAATCACCTGTTAGCCAACCGGTTCATAGAAACACATGACGTCTGATGCCACTCGGCTTCAGTCTTCCCCTTTCAGACATTTATCCCACCGAAAATAGGTAGTTTGCTGCACTTGTGAATTTCCCTTCACCTCAAAAAACATTGACCCATGAATAGATCGGTGGAGTTAATCGTGCCTGTGCTTTGCCCATCAGTTATTTTGTTTGTTGTTTTCATGCAGTCAGGTTGTGACGACATCCGGTTGACATGTTTCAACGGTGTTCTTCCACCTTCGTCGGGAACATCTTCTAAGATAATGTGATCTGATATTTCTGAGAAAGACAGAACGCTGTCCAAACATGTCAGAGGTGTTGTAAACTTCCTACGTCAAATATTTTTGATTGTATTGTCCGCGCTCTTATTTAGACAGATGTGTTGCAACAGCAGTAACCAACATCCACACTGTGAGTCTGGGTCCATTGAGAGGTCAGGAGATTAGACTCCAGAAGGTTACATTATCCTACAGGTGTCAAACCAAACAGCAGCAAACAGGTGGTCCGGAACAGACCTCCCAAAAAATATCCCCATTTTTTAATACAGCCAGGATCGCGCCAGACCTGGTCCGATAAATGCTATACGCTGGCGTCGCCAACAGAGCAGATAGGGACAGAGATTTTCGTTCCGATCTGCTCTGTTTGCAGCATTCTTTAGAGTTCTTGGCCAAGTTTGAACGTACCCCCATCTGACGAGACAATAAACATCAACTAAGTCCAAGAGGCATGAGATCCTTTTCTGCATCACACCTACTTGCTTGAAAAAAAGAAAGAAAGGAAAATACTTATCACTGATTTCATCTCGGTGCCTGGTACTGAAATCCTCTTGGTGTTTCACCAATGGGCTTGAGTCTGTGGCGCCTCGACAAACCGCTGCTTCTCCTACGGCACAGTTTAGGATGTATTTCCTGTAACTGGTGGAAACATCCTCACTGGAGGTTCTTCAACACTGTCGGTGAGAGATGTGCAGCGATACATCAGGAGAAAATTTACCGATGAAGACTTCTGGTCCATCTCTTCGAGATTTGAACCGGATAATTCTGCTGCACCACTGGTGATAAGGAGGGAGAGGGGAGTAACTGATACCACTGTTTCTGAGGAACTCTGGAGGCAAATTATTGAGAAACAAGCTGTAGCCTGTTACCAGATACTTTGGTAGACCATGTAAGGGAGAGTGATAAGGGAGATGACCAGTCGTGACCCAAGTCTATGTAAACTTTCAGCTTCTCAA
Organism: Salarias fasciatus; assembly: GCF_902148845.1. Lineage (NCBI taxonomy): Eukaryota > Metazoa > Chordata > Actinopteri > Blenniiformes > Blenniidae > Salarias > Salarias fasciatus. Next base: position 21,584,642 of record NC_043747.1, on the reverse strand, counting down.
TTATTTTGGATGACAAGACAGAGCAGTTTGAACCTGAGGTAGAACAGAAATTCACAGCATGGCAACACAAAAACAAGATTCACGATAAACCTCAGCTAGCAAGAGGCTATGCACAGAGAGGGGATATTCCCTTTTATGCTCAATTAGTCGCAGTTTAATTCAAACTAATTCAAACTTTACTTCAGTAACTTCTGCCTTTGTTAACAAACTCACTCAGTGTTTTCAGTCACAAACATGAAATAAAAAAAAGTTAAAAGTACTGGGAAGAAACTTCAAAAAGGCTCAAAACATGTAGCTTAGTTGAATATCCACTCAAGGAATAAACTCAATAAACAGTGACCCATTAAAACTATTCAGTCATTTATTCAAGTCATAAAGCAGACAGAACAATCAGAACATGTCTTTAACAACCATTTGTTACTGATTCGCTTGGTGTTTCCATGCATGAAATTAAAAGTGCAACAATTATTATTATTATTATTTATTTATTTATTTATTTTTTTAACGAAAGCTCAATTTATGTAGCTTTAATAGAGAATCTTCACTCACTGAATCTATCAAAACCAGGACTGAACTATGGAGGACAATATTTCTTCAGTAACAGTATTTATACACAATCTCCAATTATATTAAGCACAAAGTTCAATTCAGATGGATTCAAGTATGAAAAGCTCACTTTTCTTTTGATGACCTCCTCAGCAGAAGCAGCTCTCACTTCAACATTTGATGGAACGCTGAGTTTGGAGGAATTAATGGAGAACTGGGATTTTTTTCCTCCTGAGAAGAGTCTCAAAGTCTGAAGTTTTACTAGAAAAAGCTGTGTTTAGTGTGTCTGTGTGTGTTGGTGTGTGTGTGCTCAGCTGACCAGCTGTGTTCATCACAGAGCTCCACGACTGGAGAGATTTTTCAACTTAAGCTCAAAATTCACAATCTCATACAGTCCTTGCCTGCATTTTTTCTTGCTGAATCAGCATATAAAAGAGAAACAACAACAAATAAAAACTCAGTGGGCCTTTTTCTAAGGTGTCCAATGGCGGGTGTGTTTGGGAGTATGAATAAACATTCAGGCTGTTTTTCTCCCCAAAACTTTTTGACCCCCTGGCAAAAGCCCTCGAGTCGAGAAACCCTGGTTTAGAGGTCAGAGAAGCGGATTTGGGACTGAAAGTTCACTGTTTCAAGTAGGGTGACCATATTTTAAATTTTGAATTTCAAAAAAGAGGAGGGGGGGGGGGGGGTGCTCGAGACACATATTCAGATAGGCTTCTCAGAGGTTGATGAACATGCTTTATTATGCTTCAATGATGCGAAACAAACTTCTTTAACAAAATAAAATGAAATGTAAAAACTTGTAACAAAATAGCAGCTCTCTTAGACTCTTTACAAATATTAAATAATGTTCTAAATATGAACTCTTCTGTTCAAAAATCCGGCTTCAACAATATATTTCTTAATAACTGTAATAAGATAGAAGAATATAAGAGTCTCACCAAAATACTAACTTAACAAACAAAAAAGATATATACTTTTAATCTTAAATTGTTTTCTTCATCCTGCTTTTCTTCTACACTCTATTTTTCATCTCGGTATGTTGGGACTTTTTTTTGCAGTTCATCTGAGACGGTGCTCTTAAGCTTAGGCTTTTTCCGTGCTCCGCTGTCGAATTAAAGCGACACTAAGGAACTTTCAGTTTTCGTTGATTTTGGCGGCGCCAGTGGACAAAAGCAGTAGTGTTTTGCCTGACCGAATACTACAGTTCCCATGAGGACTAGCGCGTGGTGTTGTAAATTGCTGCTCCCGGTGGCATGCTGTCGGACTGAACTCGCCTTCATTTGTTTCCAGTGGCTGTGTGAAGGACGGATAACAACGAGGTAATGAATCTAAATGAATCTAATGGTGGCCAAACAATGTTATATCATGATGTGACGCATGCTGTAAAGCAGTCCGCACATTTGGAGTTTTTAAGTGTGCAGGAGTTTTTTAGTGTGCAGGGTTCCTACCACCCTCCTCACAGCTGCTCAGTCCAAGTGAAAGCAATACTGACGCCCTCATGCCGTGACAGAGGGGTCATTCAACTAGTTGTATGTCGACGTATCATCACAAAAGATATTAAAATGTTTAATTAAGGTTGAAAAGTTCCTTAGCGTCGCTTTAACTAGAGAAGGAATTCATCAGTTCTCCATAAATAGTGTTGTAAACAGTCGGAATGCATTGATCTCATGCCTTGTATTATAATAAATAGAGGGGTTAATAAATAGAATTTGGATTGTTCTCTGATCCCACTCTATAGCGATACGAGGCGGTAATGCGCCTGTTGAAATGGTGCCATCCGCCGTTAAACAACACAGAAGAAGAAGAAGCGCTCCGCTGTCTGAAGCCCCGTCTGCTCTGCTCCGTCTCTGTGTGTGTGTGTGTGTGTGTGTGTGTGTGTGTGTGTGTGTGTGTGTGTGTGTGTGTGTGCGTGCGTGTTTGCGCGCGCGGCGCAGATCGGCTCACAAGATATGACGCCTCTCGGTCGCGCAACAAAGTATCATAGTATTGTGCGCAAAGCGCTGGTCAATTTAGGTTCACGTGCTACGAGAAACAGTGAACCCCGGACATTTCCTTGAATTTAAAAAACCCGCCCGGACGCCCCGGACAGGACGTAAAAAGAGGACATGTCCGGGTAAAAGAGGACGTGTGGTCCTACAGCTGACAGGTTCATTCAGGATCATATTAAAACAACAGCAGAGAAAACAATTCAGAGTTTAGGCCAAGAGGTAACTTCAGGTGTTTTCTGTTCAGGGACACTAGGAGAAGCCAGGAAATCCCCAGGTGAATGGCACACTTTACTGGTCTCACTGGGTGTGTTTATTTTTAATGATTCGTCAGAGTTGAAGGAAAATGAAAGTGAAAGTTAACAAACCAGGAGTGCTACGGTTTTGCCACAGCATTTGCGTCTCAGATTAAGTTGTTAGTAGAATGGATTTCTTTGAGCGTCCATTATTTCTCAAAGAAAATGGCTTGGAAGAGAGAACAGGAGGATCAGAGGAGACTGCCAGAAATACTAATGCAAATCTGGTTAGGATGTTACTCCAAAGACAGAAAGAAAGATCTGCTACATCCCCCAACAAAACAGAAGGTAAAGTATAAGATAATGAAATGACTGGAGGATAAAACCATAGTCAGTTTTATCCAAACATATGTTGTTGTTACTAGATTTGTAGGTGTCAAGTAGACTAGTTATACCTGTCATATTCAAAGACTTGCCAGATATTTCGAGCACGGGTTATGCCTTTTATTACCGATACCGGTGGCATAAACACCTTACGATATGACAAAGATGAGGAAATGCAGCACGCCTAAGTTGAGCAAAGCACCGTAGAAGTTACATAAATGGCTGTTTGAGTGAAACAAAACTTTGGGAGTCCAGTTTGTTAAACTCAGATCATTTATTTACAGCTGCAAGTGTGTGTCCGTCCCACTTTGACATCATATTCACATGACAGCTAACTGATTTTATAGTACAGAAAATAATGACAGTAAATACTGTTTAAACATGTCTGTTATCTTGTATTTAATTATGGGGTTTTAAGTGTCTTACAACATTGACACATCTGTCCAATGACTTGTAGCATATCGCACATACAGATTGTAAATTTTATGTTTGCAGATTTTGTGATGAACTAAAAACGTTTATGCTCTGTGTTTCACAGAAAGGAAAATAGTTTCATCACAGCAATCAAACACGCTCTATCAAACCAGGCCACTTGACCAGCTTAACCCCACAGAGCAGTCTGGATCCAGCTGGCCAGTTCAGGAAGCACCTGGAGAAAAGCGTCCTCATTTCCCAGTGACACGACTCCTCCAAGGAAAAACGAATGGAGATGCTTTGAAACCTCCTGAAAATACTGTGGCATCATGGAGTTTAAAATTCGGTGGATCACATAGAAGCATTATTGGAGTGGAGAAACAGTCGAAACTGTTCAATACTTCAAAGCCGGCGCATTACCAAGCTGGTGAACTCAGAAGAGGGAATGGAAATGTTTTCCAAGAAAACTTGAGAGTGGAGGCAAATCGTAGTAAACTCAGCAAAGAAAGCAATAAAATGACCGTTAAGCTCCCCAAAGATTTAATAACCTTCATAAAATCAAGCGGTGTCATATTCATGTACCAGATCTACTTCAGAAACTTTAAATGTCCCGTTTCTGTAGAGCTGGGTTCAGACTTGGTTCTGTCCAGCGAATCCTCTTATGCCCCACAAGAAGCCCTGGCAGTGGTGATGAAAGATCTGAGTGTGGAGACCGTTAAGCTGTGGGGGGCCGCAGCGGTGCCTCCAGACCTCGACAGAGTGAAAGAAACCCTGATTAATGCCCAGAACGAGGCCAACCGAGACGGGCTTCGAGCAAATGTCAGGTTCTTCCCGGGCCTGGAAGGAAACACCGTGACCAAGGTGCGACTGGTGGGCTTCAGTGACACTGTGAACAAGCTCAATGAGGTCCTTCAGGACCACCTGATGAACTGGCTCACAACGGAAGAACCACTGAGGCTTCCACATGTGGAACTGGTGGACTGTTTTGATAAATTCATGGCTCTCGTTGGCATGACTCAAAGCCAGGTGACCTTGAAAGTCTCGCATCTTCCAGGTCCTCACGTGCTTGTGTCCGGCCCTCGCTGCAAAGTTCAAGAGTTCAAACAGACGCTAGTCTCAGCTTTGGCCTGTGTGACATCAGACACTCTGGTTCTGGATGGACCAGGAGCTCAGCGTTACTTCCAGGCAGAAGGCAAAGTGAGCAAAGAGCTGACAGAGAGCTCCTGTAAGGTCTTCATCACGGTGAAGAAAGGCGTGCAGCACTCGAAGGTCGTCAGCACCTCTTCTCCCAGAAGCCAGCACCAAACAGATCCGGGAATTTCCAAAGTCCATCGGCTGATGACACAGGTTAGACCAGTGTAACTTTCATTCTGCTGTCAATTCCTTCAAAGCAGAGGAGAGAGCTCACAGCTGGCTTGTACTTACAGGGATACCGTGACCTGTACTGGAACCCGAACCTGTACGCCAGACTCAAACTGAGTCAACACCAAGGAAACCAAGGTAAAGACTTCACTTGAACAATGTATGCTCCGTCTGTTCTTCCATATGCAAGGAAATTATTATGATGCTCAATCACTTTACTGGCAATAAGAACATTTTCATCTTTAGAAAAATACAAAACAAGCATGTTCTTTCAAGTAAAAAGTATCAACAGGTCATTGATATGCAGAGAATATGTGGCATTGTACCACTGTAATACTCTGAAATAACTATCATTTCAGCCATCTTGGACTCGGTCTCCACTGATCTCCAGGAGGTCAGCGTGAACCTGACACATGGCGTTAAACTACAGCTGGTGTTGGGCAGCATCACTGATGAGACGACAGACGTTGTGGTGAACTCCACTAACTTCAGGGATTTTCATGGTAGGTTGGAGCTGCTGTTAGTCACTCATATGAAGCCAGGAGACAAGGAACAGGATTTGTGATGCAGTGCTGCAGCTGTGCTACGGCTTGGCTGTTTCTTTTAGAGTTTGTCTGATTTCTACAGGCGGCGTCTGCAACGCCATCTTGTCTGTGGCTGGACGTCATCTGGAGGCTTCACTGAAATCAGGTGATGGCAGAAGAGCTAAACATTTTAAAACACTGCACATGTTCAGCAACTACTCACATGGGTGTGTGTTTGTGTGTGTCTGTGCAGCGCAAGTGAAACGGGGAGCAGTTTTCATAACCCCACCTGGATCGTTTCCTTGTAAATCCATTTTTCACGTGCACGGACGAAAAAAGACCCACGTCATTGAGCAGCTGGTGCGCGGCATCATTCAACAGTGTGAATCCCGCCAATACAAGTCTGTGGCTATCCCTGCCATCTGTGCTGGTAAATACCGCATTTGACAATGAAAAGGCTACGTAACGGATAATAACACAAAGAACTGATGAATTGAGAATAGAATTTGGAGAATTGGATGGAAAATTGATAATTTGTGTTATAAAAAAAAAAAGGTGCAAACCATGTCATTGGTCAAGGTGAAAAAACGCAAATAAAAAGCCACTTACACAGTATGTTATGTTCCTGTTGCTACAGGAGCTGCTGGGCTGGACTCTCAGGCTGTAGCACAGTCAATCCTCCAAGCGATCAAGACCTCCACCTCATCCGCTCCCCTCCGCCATCTCTCCAATATCCGTCTGGTCCTGATTGAGGCCAGACTGTTCCTGACCTTCAAACAGCAACTGGTGCAAATGTTTCCTCTCGACGTGATGAATTCAGGTAATGAAGAGACCAAGTCTTGCCCGAGTTATTTTCTTCTGTTTCAAGGAATTCTCTCATTGGGTTGTGGCTGCTCATCACTGTTTTCTTTTTTTGGCAGAGTCATTTCTTCAGCATAGAGATGCACAGAGAAAGCAACCCCCTGACTTCATTCCAGGCCTCCTTTCTAGCAGTTTCACTGGAGAGCAGTCCATCTTCCTCTTCCTGGGTCTTTGCAGAAAGGATGTTGACGATGCCATGAATAAAGTGAAAGACCTCTATCAGGCTCACTGCTCTACAAAAACCTTCCCCAAGAAGGACCTGGAGTACCTGACCGAGGCGGATGTGACGGCTCTGCAGGAGCTGTTGAAGACCGAGGCTCTCCATGTTCAGGAGGATGGTCAGGGCGGTTTGACGGTGAGCGGGTTAAAAGTTGGAGTCAATAAGGTGGTGCAGATGCTTGAAACCACCATTCCTCTTCGGAGAGAAATGAAATTAAAGGAGGAGGAAAATTTCTACGCTCTCGTGGCTTGGTGCATCTTGGACCTTTACGGCCAATGGGAGGAACTCCCGAAAGCGGCACGCTATGCCCTGGAAAGGGGAGACGTTGCAAAAGGCATCGTGGACAAACAGGGACAGCAGTGGAGCGTTAATCTGCAGAGGATGGAGGCCACAAGAAATGGAAGAACAACAATGCTGAAACGACTGGAGAATCGGGCAGGTAAACAAATATGATGGCAATTTGACACATCTGATTCAAAACTAACTTGAAGTACGAGCTGGTGATTTACATGACTGTTGTGCCAGTTAAAAGCTTTAGAATTATGATTCAGTTTAGTTTTAATGACTGCCTTCTGAGTGATGATTGGAATTTGTCATTTAGAAAACATACAAAACATGTTTTCACTTCAAAAATGTCTCACTTTTTTTCAGACTTCATACTTCCTTTGTATTGGGACAACATGAGCACGGGGGAAAACCTGAAAGTGGTGCAACTGCAGCCAAGTTCAACAGAGTACCGCACCGTACATGATTCCTTCAAACGAACTGCCAACAATACTGTGACGAAGGTTTGTATCTGAACCATCTATCAAACTTGTCCATCTAATATTAGCATTGTGTTATTAATTATTGAGGTCTTAATTACGAGAACAGAATTCTCTCATTGCAGTGATTCATGTTGAAATTTCACAGCATGTCATTTACACATGCTCACAATGTTGCATGAATCAGAACGTTATCTAAAAATTGCAATTTTAGTTACTGCGAGCACTGTGGATGTGTAAACCGATGCCGAGAACACAATGAAGAATGAATTAACATATTCACAAGGAAAATCATGTAAATGTTCAATGTCAATTTCATGTGGTGAAGTTAAATGCAACTTGAAAACTCCAATACATTCAAAGTACCAGTTCTATGTGATTCCAATGGAAACTTCTCACTATTTCACAATGTCACATTTCCCAATAGTCAAGCTACCTCAGCCTGATGCGAAACATGTGGCACTTTGCCATGCCTACTTTACTGCTGATGATCAGAATCAGTTATCAGATGGCTCATCTCCTTTGTGTGAACAAGATAAATGTTGAGTCAGAGGTGGTAATCTGTGTTTTCCTTTGCTAGATTGAGCGCCTGCAGAACATTCACCTGCGCCGCACCTATGAAGTGCAAAAACAGTACGTTTCTGAAAAGAACAAAGGACAAGGAACCATAGAGAGGAGGTTGTTCCACGGGACAAGTCAGAAAACCTGTGACTCCATCATGAATAATGGTTTCAACATGAGCTTCTCCGGAAAAAATGGTAACATTCCTTTGGTTTGATTTTGATTTGATAAAGTTATGTTTTTCGTTCATCCAGAGACATAGAAGTAAACTACAGAAGCATTTGAAATGTCATGGGATCAAGCTAATTTGTGCAAAACTTTGGAAAGCTCTCATCACTTGAGATTCACTTGCACTTTACTTGATTGATCAGTTTTTTTCCCTGCAACTCAGATCTCATCTCTGAAGCTTCACCTTCACCATGTGAAGCACCAAAAAACCATCAAATTGCCCCTGATGTGACAAATACCAGTCATCCACTTTGTGTTTACAGAAGACATTTGCTGAAATGTTTACTGTTCTCACCAGTTTTAGCATTGGATAGTTCTACTGTCTTTATATTCAAAAAGCTTTTTTTCACTGAAAGGAATTTTTTTTTACCAAAAAAGTTTTTGCAACTGAAGCAATTCCATTCATAATGGGGGTCTATATACATAATTATATGTCTGATTCTTCAGCATAAATGTACAATAACCTCTTTTGTTTCATGTTACCAGGTACTTCCTACGGTCAGGGAACCTACTTCGCTGTGAATGCCAGTTACTCAGTTTCCTATGCAAGGCAAGGAGCTGATGGTTCTCAGACCATGTTTCTGGCCCGGGTGCTGACGGGTTCCTACACTCAGGGACACAGCACCATGAGATGCCCTCCGTCTCGAAGCAGCCACGACCTTTATGACTCTGTTGTTGACAGAACAGACAACCCCAACATGTATGTCGTATTCAACGACAACCAGGCCTATCCCGACTATCTCATTACTTTTTACTAGTTCCTCACAGTGGAGAAGCTGCTGCTGCAGCTGAATAAATCCTGATTAAAACATAAGAGAGAAGAGAGGCTCTGGTGGGAAAGCACACAAAAGTTTTATATAAAGTAACCTGCAAGAACTCAGAAGTGTCATTTGTTAATGGAATGATCTATTTTGAATATTTAAAAATGGGTTGAAAACTATTTTACAGTAACATTAATAGACCTGTATCATGCTTTTCTGAGACTACCTAAGTTCGCCTACAGTCAATAATAAACTATTTTAGCACCCCGAGCACTTGGAGTATTTTTATATTATTAAATATTAGTAATTCTACATCTTTGATTTCAACACGGAAGTCCAAACAGCTCGACTTCACGTTACCCCGGAACCAGCATAACAGCATGACCATGACGGTCATAGAATTTTATACATAGACTCAGCGCTGACAGTGAATGGACACGCATATCAAGTCTATATTGTAGATATCTATGGTGCCTACAGGTACATGCCGCCATCGTGTGGAAGTTGTCGGTGAAGCAGCAGTGCGTGAAGTACGCCACAATGCTGCGCATGCGTGCTTGGCCCTTCATGATTGGTTCCACCTGCTGTCTATGTAAATCAGTGGTAAGCCGGTTTTTAAAGCTGGGAGGAGGGTGGGTAGGCAATATTCATATAGATTACTCAAATATGCACACATGAAGAGAAATATGACTTAACTGAAGTTTTATGAGGTAATCACACAACACGTTAAAAAATCAAACACGGTCATACGCTGATATACTCATACACTGCACTAATGTACAGATTATTTTTTTTTAATTCTGAACTGCTGTTGATAATTCACGTGCCATTGATGTGAACACTTTAGTGAAGGTAGAGGACAGAAACATTAAGATCCGAGCTGAGAGATGCTGGGAAAATGAGCTAACTTTGGAAGAACCTGGACCATCAAAGCTGGACTGAGGGTAAAATATGTAGCAACATGCACAAAAGCTGAAAAATACCACAAATAGAGGACTTTGTTTTATGTTATTTTTCCATATCTTGGATCATTGAAAATGTCAAAAATGTACCTATTTTTAATGTGGTTTGTAAATTGTTAAAATCATAATTAAATCACTGTAAACCTGTTCAAAATGTACTCGTGTCTCTTTTTTCACATAAGAGTTTGTGTGAAAACTTTGTTTTCACCAATCTCAAGCACCCCCTGGCAAACTTTCAAGTACCCCAACAGGGGTACTAGTGCCCCCATTTGAGAACCACTGGATGAACATGCAGCACACTGAGGCCCGTTGCAATGTTTTCTGAATATTTTTTTTTAGTCTAAGCACGACATCTAGGGGCATTATGTGGCATTACAGCACACAGTATTGGGCTGAACCAAAGATTGGTGAAACAATAATAGTTGCTATGGTGGAGAAAAAATTATATTATTGATGCCCTGATAGGTGCCATGTCTCCCTTATGTTAGTCCTGCGAGTGTGTGAGTTCATAATGTGGGTGGGAGGGACGGGTTTATTTTGTAATGCTTTTCTTGTTTTTAAATATTGTAAAGCACTTCGTGTTGCTTTTATCATATAAAAAGTGCTATGTAAATAAAGATAGCTTGATTGATTAATTAGTGTTTTCTCCTCAATAATTCAGCAAGAGTATTTTCAGTGTACCTGACTGGATAAACAGAGGGAAATGTCACCTCAAAAGGGAAATTAACTTTCATTTTGTAAATAGATTACCTTCAGGCCATAAGAAGGAGGTACTTAAACGGAAAACGAAACTTCGACCTGTCATTCATTCAGCTCAGAGGCAAACAGACATTCAACCTGGGAAGGATTTTTTTTCCTTGATAGTTTTTAAACCCGGGCAAAATGGAAATATACAAACATTCATTGTTTTTTGAGGCGAGAGACATGACTGACAAGGAACAGGAGAAGGTGAGAAGACACTTTCAGAAGAGGAGATACTCTGGAGGAGGTGAATGTGGATTAATACAAAAGGTTTCTGGAAACAGCTATGAAATCCGTTTCAAAGACCAAGAAGGTAAGCTTTCTGCTCTAGCTTCAGTAAGTTCAGTATTAAATCATATTTCACATTTTGAGCATCTTGTGACATTTGCTGTTGACAGACCAGGAAAGGGTTTTGCAGAGAAAGGTTCACACCATCTCCCTTCCTGATGGAGAAGTTCGACTGACTGTGAGTCGGATCAACCCAACAGAGAATCCGGATCAACCAAAGGTCATTCAGACACAGCAGGTCAGTTTCAGTGACTTTTATCAATCCTCAGGTTTTTACAGGAAACTATCAACTCCCAGTAATATAATAATCTAGTCTGTTTTATGACTAAACTACGCTGAAAGTCAGCCGGTTATCTGGTTTAAACAATACATAGATCTGCCCTCATTACACAGTCTTGAAAAGTACTTTGAAATATTCTTTAAATTCATTCCAAATGTTTCGGCTCGTGGGGGCAGCTCCCCCTCCTCCCTGCTGACCTCCTCCTCCCCTCGAGAGCCTGGTTTCTTCCGCCCGCAGTCTTCAAAACGTGAACCATGCGTTTTATATATTTACTTTCGTTGATAAGTGTCTAAATTTCAAATTGGCAGGAGAGCAAGCAGTTGTGCTTCGTGTTATTTTGTTGCAGAACAGCTGTGTATCTCAGCAGGACGCGAGTGCGCATGCGCGTCTTCTTCCTCAACACAGCGGTTGCCATGGGGACGGGTGTGTTTGATTTCATTGCACCGGGATATTTTCCAAAAGTGATCCACATTGTCCACACACACGTCAAGACACACCCTGTGCACCGGAACAGGACGAGCGAGAAATTACACCAACGAAATGGTCTCATGATCAGTCAGTCGATACTTATGTTCTAGAGGTTTATCAGTAATTATAAGGTTGACTTAGTTTCGATACTTTACAATAAATTGTCAGGTATTTTTATTAATTTCTGCCAACTACAATAGAATATTAAAATGTTTTAATGTGTTTGTTTTTTTATTTTTGCTATTTTAAAATGCATGAATTGCAAGAAGGATAAATGAGGGTTTTGGTCAGGCCATTACACATTGTCAGGTATTTACAAAAACTGATACTTCTCTCTATATATTTTCAAAAATATCTTCATTTACAATAGATCGTTTGAAAAAAATCTTAATTTACACAGAAAAAAAAACCCATTTCAGAACAGAATGAATGTGATAAATGAAATAAAAATGAAGAAATTAATGAATGAAACCATGAGAACGAATAATGAGAAATGTTTTTCTGACTTTCTATGTGAGGACATATCAAATCTGAAAGGCCAGTAGCGATGACGATGACATTTCTCCAGGGGAACTAGTTTATTCTCAAAGTTTTCCCACCAGCCAGCAGGTCATTCTGGTCGGTTCCAAACAGGTGGCAGGTAACCATCGGTTTTGATGGGAGAATAAGTTCACGTCTGCTGACCTGACTTTTTCCACGTGGTTTTTTTTCAAGTCCAATTTTAGTCCTATGAAGGTAACATCAACATTGTTGCTTTCACTATGATTCTGGGCATCTTGAATGTCCAGAGATGACACTTTATACCACTTTTTGCTCGGTGGGAAACGCCAAGATGGAAATTTTCAAAATCTCCACTGTGGCTGGAGTTTTCAGATAGTATCATTTCTGGTGACTGCGAGCTGTGTTTACATGTAAAGGAAAAGCCCACACAAATAGAAATGTCACACTTTTTAATCGTCGATGGTGTTGTGTAAATGGAACCGAACACCTAAAATTACTTTAACCTCAAGTTTTGTCAGATAATGTCTATAATGCATTTTAAATACAGACACAATCCTACATAACCAAAGTGCTTGCTTGTTATCTTTAGGATAGTAATGTATGATTATCCTCAGTCACAACATTCTGATTCCACCTATATTAACATTGAATAATTATTACATCTGTTGGGTGTTTTTCTTCCTCAGAATGTCACAAGAACAAACACGAAAAGTCTTGAGAAGATTTACCATTTGGATGTTTTCCTCCTGCACTACATGAGAGACAATCCCAAAGCTTTCACATATCTCCAAAAACAACTCTCTTCAATTGGCTGCGAGGTGGAGTTAAAGTGTGATGAAGAGGAAGCAGTGGTGAGGGGAGATGTGGATAAGGGCCCCGGAGGAGCCTTCGGAGGTGTTGCAGAGAAATGGGAGCAGCAGGTGGACCGGATCATCGCCCACATGTCCGAGAATTACGTCTGCCATCATATAGTGGAGGCGAAACACGTCCAGGTGTTACTGCAGGATCTGTCCTTTGTGAATGAAGACATCAAGGTGTACACAGACAGCAGATATGCTGTGATTGTGGGGAAAGCAGAAGCTGTGAAAGAGAGGGTCGCAATCCTGAAAGAGAGCCTGCCGATCCAAAAGGAAAAGCCAATTACAGAGATGCAGCTCAAACTGATAGAACATGAGTTCTGTTATGAATTGCGTGCACACTATCCAGATGTTCAGCTCAGCAGAGGTAAAGGCATCATCATCCTGGAAGGCCTGGAAGATAAGGTGCAGTCTGGAGCCACAAAGCTCGATGAACTCATTGGCCAAATCAAACAAAGGAAGATTCAGTTCCCAACACCTTTACTGAACTTCATCAGTTTCAGTGGCGCCATTTCCAAATACCAAACTGGCTTCCAGCAGAGCTTTAGAAATCCCGTCTCCATAGAGATGAGGCCGGACCTTGTTCTGTCCAGCCTGTCCGCTGATGCTTTGGAGGAGGTCCAGGCAGCGCTGGTGAAAGATCTGAATGTGTCCACCATCCAGCTGCAGGGACCTGCAGCAGTTTCTCCACATCTGGACAAACTGAAAGACATCCTGAATCAAGCCCAGAGTGAAGCAAACCGTGACGAGCTCAGAGTGGAGGTCAGCTTCATCCCGGGAATCAATGGAGCCAACAAAGTACAACTTGTGGGCTACAGTGCAAATGTGCTTCAGTTTAAAGACTTTATTCAAGACTATCAGATGAACCAAGTCACGATTCAGGATACAGTGAACCTGTCGAATCCTGAATTCGCTGACTGCTTTGATAAAATCTTAGACCTGACTGGTATCAAGTTACCCAACGTGACTTTTAAAGTCTCTCATTTACCAAATCCTTGTGTGATCCTGTCTGGTCCCCATTGCAAAGTTCAAGAAGCCAAGCAGGCTTTACTTTCAGCTTTGGCTTCTCTGACTTCAGACACATTGGTTCTGGAAGGCTCAGGAGCTCAGCGATACTATCAGACAACTGGTAAAGACAGCAAGGAACTGCTAGAGCGCTCCTTCCGGGTTATTATCAGGGAACAGCGATCTGTTGGTGGTACTGCTACCACTCACAATGTGAGTTCTCCAATCAACAAAGCCAATGTAGCCATCAAGCTTGGTTCTTTGGAAGATGAGCAGGTTTGACCATTTCCATTAATTTTCATCAGTATATCCTCAAGTAACACAAAACTAGAACAATGCATTAACTGATTTGACTTTGTTTCACTGCCTGCCTCAAAGGTCAATGTTCTGGTCGTCCCCATGGTCAACAAACAGCTGATGTCCACACAGATCGGTAAATGCCTTCTGAAGAAAGCTGGGAACGCACTGAAATCAAAGTTCGACTCTCTGGCGTTGAACTGCAGCCTCGCTGCTGGAGACATTCTGCAGGTTGACGGTCCTCCATCGCTGGGCTGCTCAAAGATCTTCTTCATTGAGTGTTTACCTTGGGATGGAGTCGGAGGGACGAGTGTCCAGGTAAAGTAAGAGCTGTGAAGAAAATATGACTGGAAAAGGAAATGAATTAAATTTGAAGGTCAGCTTAATCGAAGCATGCTTGTAAAGATGACAATACATAGTTTATTATTATAACAAACACCCCGACAATCATTGTCTGGACAACCAGAAATTCATGCCCAAATCATGAAGGTTGAGTTTTGAAGTATAACCATTTTAAACCCAATCTGAAGCTGCTGGAATAACGTCTTTCTACAGGCTCTTGGAAGAGGACTCAGACAGTGCTTGGATCTATGTACTCTGCAAGGCCTGAGTTCGTTAGCGTTTCCCATTATTGGGCCTGGAATACTGTTAAAATATCCACTGGACACAGCTCTCGAAGTGCTCACTGAAGCTTTGTGTGGGTTTGGATCATCTGTGTCGTCCAGTTCACTCTCCACCATCAACATCATCATCAAACCCCAGGACTCGGAGGACGGATTGTTCTTGACATTTAAAGAGGATCTAATGCAAGTTTTTCCACACAGTGTGATGAATTCAGGTAATGAAGAAACTAACTCTTGCCTCAAGGAACTCTATCTTTGTGTTGTGGCTGCTCATCACAGTTTTTTGTTTTTTTTTGGCAGAGTCATTTCTTCAGTATAGAGATGTACAGAGAAAGAAGCAACCCCCTGAGTTCATTGCAGGCCTCCTTGCCAGAAGCTCCACTGGAGAGCAGTCCATCTTCTTCTTCCTGGGTCTTTGCAGAAAGGATGTTGACGATGCCATGAATAAAGTGAAAGACCTCTATCAGGCTCACTGCTCCACAAAAACCTTCCCCAAGAAGGACCTGGAGTACCTGACTGAGGCAGATGTGACGGCGCTGCAGGAGCTGTTGAAGACCGAGGCTCTCCATGTTCAGGAGGATGGTCAGGGCGATTTGACGGTGAGCGGGTTAAAAGTTGGAGTCAATAAGGTGGTGCAGATGCTTGAAACCACCATCCCTCTTCGGAGGGAGATGAACAGAAAGGAGAAGGGAAATCTCTACGCTCTCGTGACTTGGTGCATCTTGGACCTTTACGGCCAATGGGAGAAACTCCCGAAAGCGGCACGTTATATCCTGGAAAGGGGAGACGTTGCAAAAGGCATCGTGGACAAACAGGGACAGCAGTGGAGCGTGGATCTGCAGAGGATGGAGGCCACAAGAAATGGAAGAACAACAATGCTGAAACGACTGGAGAATCGAGCAGGTAAACAAATATGATGACAAATTGACACATCTGATTCAAAAAAGTAACTTGAAATCCAAGCTGCTAATTTACATGACTGTTATGCCAGTTAAAAGTTTTAGAATTGTGATTTAGTTTAGGATTTATGGTGCTTTTCTGAGTGATAATTGTATTTAATCAGAAGAGAGAAAATATCTCCATTCTTCAGGGAATTTGTCATTTAGAAAAACATACAAAACATGTTTTTACTTCAAAAGCCTCCAACATTTTTTCAGACTTCACACTCCCTTTGTATTGGGACAACATGAGCACGGGGGAAAACCTGAAAGTGGTGCCACTGCAGCCAAGTTCAACAGAGTACCGCACTGTACATGATTCCTTTAAACGAACTGCCAACAATACTGTGATAAAGGTTTGTATCTGAACCATCTATCAAACTTGTCCATCTATGATAACATTGCATGTAATCACAAACTGAATTTGTGAATGATTTGTCATAATACCTTGAAATATTGGCAGGGGTTTATAATGTCGCATGAATTTTAACAATTTTCCAAAAATTGGAAACGTTTCAAGTGAAAATGGATGAGCCCTAACCCTCACCCAGATGTGGAAACATGTGACACTTTGCCATGCTTCTTTTACAGCTGATGGTCAGAATCAGTTATCAGATGGCTCTCTGCCTTACAGCTGCTTGAACATGATAATGTGAGTCAGAAGTGTTAATCTGTGAGATCTTCAAGGTAACCTGTGTATATCTTGCTAGATTGAGCGCCTGCAGAACGTTCACCTGCGTCGCACCTATCGAGTGCAAAAACAGTACGTTTCTGAAAAGAATAAAGGACAACGGACCATAGAGAGGAGGTTGTTCCACGGCACGAGTCCAGGAACCTGTGACTCCATCATGAATCACGGTTTCAACAGGAGCTTCTCTGGAAAAAATGGTAATGTTCCTTTGGTTTGAAATCTGAAGAAGAACTTCTCATTTGATAAAATAATGGGGATCTCTGTACATACTTGTATAAATGGGATTCTTCAGCATAAATGTACAATAACCTCTTTTGTTTCTTTTTACCAGGTACTTCCTACGGTCAGGGAACCTACTTCGCTGTGAATGCCAGTTACTCAGTTTCCTTTGCAAGTCCAGGAGCTAATGGTTCTCAGACCATGTTTCTGGCCCGGGTGCTGACGGGTTGCTACACTCAGGGAAACGGCAGCATGAGATGCCCTCCGTCTCGAAGCAGCCGCGACCTTTACGACTCAGTTGTTGACAGAACAGACACCCCCAGCATGTTTGTTGTATTCAACGATAACCAGGCCTATCCCGACTATCTCATTACTTTTAGTAGTTCGTCACAGTGGAGATAACACGGGTTTAAATGTAATACATTTGAAACAGACAGATCAACAAGAAGTCAGAATTGTCATTAGTTAATGAAATGATTTACTTTGAATATGTAAAGATGGTTGAAACTGGGGATGTCCCGATCCGATCACGTGATCGGAAATCGGCCCCGATCACGTGATTACGGACTCGATCGGGATTGGATGTTTCCTCCTGATTTGGACTCGGTTGGATATATATGTTTATTTTTTCTTTAATTTCCTTTCTAACCCATTGAAGCCGGGACGCATTTACGGTAGTGTTGCGCAATTCTATAATCAAACCTGGGAGCGCTGTTGCACAGTTCCACCATTGAGGTCAGGGGCCAAAAGTATAATCTGTTTTTCTGACCAAACCAACAAACGAAAAAGGAAAAAATGGCTCAATTTTCCTTTTTTCGTTTTCAACAAAAAAACGAAAAAACGTTTTTTTCTTTCTCAATTCAAAACCAAAAACGAAACCAACACAAGCAAATTACGGCCGAATTTTGTTTTTTGGATTTCAATGTTTCGTTTTTTCGTTTCAGGTCTCAAAACGAAAAAACGGAAGCACGTGACCCCTGACGTCACAGGTCAAATGGACTCCCTACCAAAATAAAAGCCTTACTCATCAATGGGTAATAAAAGATGAATTACGTTAAATGGCGTTTTTATTTTTGCACAGCATTTATTGCATACACTACTAGGCTTGTAATAATGTTGGAAAACAATAATAATAACTATTATTATTGTTATTAACAACAATACTTGTGGTGTAGCTGTCAGAACACTGAATGCTGTTATTAGAAATTTTATTTTTAAGTTTATTAAGCGACTCATGGACTCTGATGATAAAATTATTCAAGCTTCTGTCAAACCTGGGAAGAGCAGTGTCTGGTACACTTCTGTGCTCTGGAGACACTGGAGAGAGTGTTTATTTAGTTTATATGTGTCGTGCTCTTTTTCTGTTTTGTTGCTGTCTTTAGTATTTGTGTGTAATTTTATGGACCATTTCGAGTCTGGAATAAAGAATGAAGAAAGAAGAAAGAGGAGCATGCCGCTGTTTGTCCATAGGAGCATAACATTGTAAGATCCTTATGGCCCGAACGCACTGGACACAGAAGCGTAGCGGAGGCACCGCGAAGTCTCCGCGCAGGCGCTGTCCTTGTGGGGACCAAATGTCCCCACAAGGATAGGAAAACCTGGCACGACCTACCTCGTGGGGACATTTTTTGGGTCCCCATGGGGGGAAACAGTGTTTTCTTGGCCATGTTGTTGTTACTGAAAAAAGTAAAAGTGCAAAAACATTTCTTTAGGGCTACGCTTTGTTTTGGTGTGGGTTAGGGTTAGGGTAAGGGTCAGGGTTAGGGGCTACAAATGAATGGGAGTCAATGGAATGTCCCCACGAGGATATAAATACACACGTGTGTGTGTGTGTGTGTGTGTGTGTGAGTGTGTGTGTGTTTGATTGGGTGCATAGGTGCATGTCTGTTTGTGTGTGTGTCCATCTCTCTTGTGATTAGAAACAGTGCCAGATGGGCGAGCAGCACCGTAACTAATCGTCATTTAATTTATTTTATTTTGAAAATTGACCGGATTCTCTTGCCTTTTCTGTTTCCGACTTCCTGTCTGGTCCGATCTGCTTGATCCAGCTTGACAGTTGCCGCTTGCGGCGCTCGCGGTTCACGTGAAAAATAGAACGAAACGGAGCAGGCGTGCGGCGCCACTGTGCGCGTTGTGTGCGGCCAGTCAGATAGGTTAACATGGGAGGCGATTAGAAGCGCCGTGCGCGCGGCGCTACCGTGTGCGCGGCGCTTCCGCGTCCAGTGCGTTCTCCCCGTCAGTCCCTCAACTGAGTACTGGATTTTCTTCTAAATTGGCTCACACTGCCATCTACTGGGCGAAACAGGGAAACGTTTCTCATCAGCACACGCCGTGCAGCTGACATGTCACAAAGTTAAAATGACCCACGTATTTTATGATCAACAGACATGTCACACTTATCGAAAAGGTGAACACTTAACGATCTCGCGTATGCGAATTAGATGTATGCAGGCCAGGCAGCAGACCTGTAATTATTATTATTATTATTATTATTATTATTATTATTATTGTTATAGTAGTCGTAGTAGTAGCATTGTTGTTAATAATAGTAATAATTATTATTATTTTCCAACATTATTACAAGCCTAGTAGTGTATGCAATAAATGCTGTGCAAAAATAAAAACGCTATTTAACGTAATTTGTCTTTTATTGCCCATTTATTAGTAAGGCTTTTATTTTGGTAGGGAGTCCATTTGACCCGTGACGTCAGGGGTCACGCGCTTCCGTTTATTCATTTTGAGACCTGAAACGGAAAAACAAAAAATTGAAATCCAAAAAACAAAATTCGGCCATAATTTGCTTGTGTTGGTTTTGTTTTTGGTTTTGAATTGAGAAAGAAAAAACCGTTTTTTCGTTTTTTTGTTGAAAACGAAAAAAGGAAAATTGAGCCATTTTTTCCTTTTTCGTTTGTTGGTTTGGTCAGAAAAACAGATTATACTTTTGGCCCCTGGCCCATTGACACCTTTTTTTCTTCTTCTTTGCGCTAATCAGCTGTTTCTTGGGCAATGAAATGCATCAAACTCGTGCATATGCATAACTGATCCTGTTTCCGGGTACAGATCGTGTTGCTGCACTGCCTCGTAACTTTGTATGGAACGTTTCTGGCCACTGCTGCACACTGAAGCGGTAATGCGTGCCCGGCTTTAATGGGTTAAATGAGATGTATTTAGGTTTTCCGCGCTACAGAAGGATGTAATTACAGAGAAAATGTATTTATTTTCTGATTGTTATTTTTTTGTCACACAATGCACTGTTCTAAGTGTTGTTTTGAATTGACATTAAGAAAATAAAAAAGGAGAACTTTTCATAGGTTTTTTAGTTTTTTTTAATAGATAATGTACATATTTTACTGTATTAGAAAAGAATCGGATCGGGACTCGGATTCGGCAGATGCTCAAAATGATAGGACTCGGACTCAGACTCTGTGGCAAAACAAACTGATCGGGACATCCCTATTTGAAACCTTTTTCATTGTAACATTAGTGATCCTGTCATGTACTTGCATTATTTTGAACTCTGATGTCATGCTGATCTGACAAAAACTATTTTTTTTTTTTTTTTTTTTTTTTTTTTTTTTTTTTCCCCTTGTCCTGTTCGGCAGCTGGGGCGTGCAATATTGTATGATTGTAGCCTTTTACTATCCGAACAGATTTTAATATTAGCAGCAGGACGAGACTGAGTCTCCTCCTGCTGCTGCCTTTATTTAAAGCTGGCATCCGGCATGGCTGCCGGACAGGACCGGGACGGAAATGCTCAGAGAGCAGGGACAGAAAGAGAGAAAGATAAAGAGAGGGAGAACGGAAGGGGGGGGGGGGGGGCACAACCTATGTACAAAGTCACAATACAAAACAGTGTTGTCGACGCACCACACGCAACCTAGAACAATCCCAAACCCCAATCTAGACAACACCAAAACAGAGCCGACAACCAACACAGAAAATTACAGAACCATACATACATTTTTTTTTTTTTGTTTTTTTTTTTTTTTTTTTTTCCGAACCATATTAATGAACA
The DNA here is from genome assembly GCF_902148845.1 of Salarias fasciatus. Classification (NCBI taxonomy): domain Eukaryota; kingdom Metazoa; phylum Chordata; class Actinopteri; order Blenniiformes; family Blenniidae; genus Salarias; species Salarias fasciatus. The sequence continues at coordinate 21,563,908 of NC_043747.1, read as the reverse complement.
GACCAGGCCACAAAAATAAAAGGAGGTGTAGGGGAGGAAGAAATGCAAGGACACCACAAACCCCCCTTTTTTTTTTTTTTTTTTTTTTGAATATAGCTAGTCGTAACTAGTAGTAAACTCGGGGCGTGCATCAAGAGAGGTCTGCTACAGATCACCATTATTCTAACCACCACAGGAAGACAAGGTAACCGAGTATGTAAAGAGTGATTAAAGATCAACGTGATCATGTGAATATGATGGTGACAGTGATGGTGATAGTGATCATGCATATATGACCTCTGACCTCTGAGAAGGCCAGAAGCAGGCCAGAGAGGCCCTCAGAGCCCAGACAGCCGGCGGACATCACAGAGCCCGGATCCAAGCCGCCCCCCCAGGCAGACGCCCACGCTCCGGTCCAGAAACGGGGCAGAGGAGAGCCCCGGCCGGGGACCCCGGCAGTCCCGGGGCCCGGGCCCCGCGGAGCCACGACCGGCAGGAGCCGGTCCACCCCGGGCGCCGGACGCCCGGGGCGGGCAGGGCCGAGAGCCCAAGGCCCAAGAGCCCAGGAGCCAACCCCCCACCCAGGCGGAGGGCCATGACCCACCCGGGAGAACCAGCCCACACGGGCGGCTACCCACCCCAGGCCAGTACACCCCCCAGTGCTCCGGCCACGCACCCCGAGATCCAGGGCATCACCCCCCCCACCCCCACCCCACGACCCCCACCCGGAACCCACCCCCCCCGTCCACCGCCCGGCCCACCCCTCCCACCCCCTGTCCTCTCCCGCCTCACTCCCCCCCGCCCCAACCCAAGACTCATACTGACACACACACATGCACACACGCACACACACACAACCACTCATCCCTAAACCAAACGCACACACACACACTCACATTCCAACACACTCACACACTCTCACGCACACGCTAACAAGCACGCACACACACACACACACACACACACACACACACACACACACACACACACACACACACACACACACACACACACACAGAGTCCATCCTACCCCAAACACACTCACATTCCCGCGTCATCCAACTGTCACATCCTGTGGGAGACACCCCCGGAAGGCAAGGGAACACCGAACCCCACATCCAGGACCCCCCACCACCCACAACTGCCGCCCCCACCTCCCCACCCCACCGCCGCAGACAGGTATGCACCCCCCAGAGCCAGCAGCCCCCCAAACCACAGCCGCTCCAAACCCCCGGCCTGTGGGGAAAACAACAGCCCCCCCCGCCCTCCCCCCCACCAGAAGGAATCCGGAAACGGGGGCGCAGAAGATCACATTGCCCTCCCTCCCCCCCTCCGTCTCGTGAGTGTTGATGGAGTATATGTTGTTTGCGATTAAAATTTGAGGGTCAGTAACCACACCGTGCCGCGAGTGAGGCCAAACGAGCAGTCTCATCCACCTGAACAGCCCCACCCCCGACACAGCGCGCCAAGACCCCCCGACGTGTGTGTTTGTATGTATTTGGTTGTGTTAGATGACTAAGTGCAATTAAGACTGAGAGGCGAGCCACCGAAGCGTGCAGTGATTGGGGCCACTTAGATGGCCCCCTCCACCACACCCAACTTGATAAGCCCGCCTCCCAAAGCCCTACGTGTGTGTGCATGAGAGCGGGGGGAGAGGGGGGTCCGGGGATGCCGCAGCACCCCCGCCACCCAGGAGCCCCCCGATGAAGGACAGGGCCAGGAGCGCCACCCCCCCCCCCAGGACCAGGGCGGACAGCGTCCATGGCCAGAGAGCCACCGACCTAAGAAGCACACACCCATCATGCATCAGGAGGAGTGAAGGTGAGGACAGACAGGGGGCAGCAGAAGGACCCAGACCCAGGGCCCACCGCCCCCAGGCCCACCGGGGCCCCCCCCCACAGGACACCGCACTCTCTCATACATAGCTCCTATCGCCCACACATATACACCCATACGTACAGACATACATACATACTTACAGATACACACCCTCACACACATACATACCCCGTTCACAGATACATACCCACACACACATACACACTTACACATACATAGTCACACACATACACATACATATCCAGATACACACCCACACACTCACATACACCTACATAAATACCCACACATACAAAAACATATATACATACTCACACATACACACCCACACACATATACACATACACGTACACGCACCTTCCTCAGCCCCCTAACCCCCACAGCCCACCACCCCCCTATCTACCCCCTCATTCACCCCGCCCCGTCCCCCACCCCCCACCCACCTCCCCCGCCACCCCTCACCCATCCACCCCACCCCCCTGCCCCCCACCACCACAACCACCCACCCCGATGCCCTGGATTCCGGGGCAGCAACCAGACACCAGGGCGTGCACCGACCCAGGCCGCGGCAGCACGCCCGAGCCGACCGGCCCCCCCAGCCAGGTCGAGCCCCCCACCCTCACGGAAGGAGAGAGCCCCCAGGCACCAGGGCCCAGGGCTCCCAGCCACACCCGCCCCAGGACACCCCGGCCGCCCGGACATGAACCGGCACCCGCCGACCCCGGCCCCCCGGGGCCCCCGCCCCACCGCCGCCAGACAGCCCCAACAACCGGCGGCCCCCCCACCCCCAATCCAAACCAAACACGAAGACAGCCCCCAGCGAAGCAGCCCAGATCCCGAACCCAAGACAGTGCCAACCACCTGCAGCCATCAGGCCCCCCCCCACCAACAACCAACCCCCAGAGAGGAGAGGCCCTCATCTTCCCCTTACATTAAGTGATGGAGCTGATCACAGGGGACCAGAGGGAACCAGATTCAGCTGATTGGTCCTCTGAACAGACAGACATCGTCTCCAAGCTGATATGATCTAATAGAAGATTCTTGAACTGCCTGTTACTCAGATTATTTCTGGATTTCCAATTTACAAGGATAGTTTTCTTTGCGATGCACAAGATGGTGAGAACCATGTAGACAGAGTTTATCGACATGTTAATTTCACCCAGATCACCTAAAAGGCACAGTGTGGGAGTTGCAGGGATATTGCATGTGAACCATGTTGACAGGTCTTCACACACCTGAAGCCAGAACCTCTGCACTGGTGTGCAGGACCACAAGGCATGGAGGTAGTTGTCAGTCATGTTATCATTGCAATGTGAACAGATATCAGATTGTGATAGACCCATCTGGAACATCCTTCGTCCTGTGTAATGAATTCTATGCAGAATTTTGAATTGTATTAGTTGTATATTTGAATTCTTTGTCATTTTGAAAGTATTTAAACATATTTGTGACCACGCATTTTGGTCAAAGTTGTTAGATAAGTCAGCCTCCCATTTTAAGGTCGGAAGGAAGATTTCATCTTCTACCTTTGATAATATTTTATATATCTTTGATAGCAACTTTGGGGAACTGAGGTTTAAGAATTCTTCGACCCCGAGAGGTAGCTGTCCCTGCAGTTGATTAAAGGTATACTTTTTACCTATGATAGATTTAAGTTGATGATATTCTAAAAATGCTGTGCTGCTGATTCCATATTGTGAGATGAGAGTATTGAATGATAGAAAGTTGCCATTTTCAATGATATGTTCAAGCTGGCTAATTCCTTTATTTCTCCACTGAGTGAAGTTGATCATCTTTTTGTTTTGCAGGATGTCCGGGTTGTTCCAGATGGGTGTGAGTTTACACGGGATCAGAGAAGATTTGGTTAGCTTTAGAAAGTCCCACCAAGCCATTAAAGAAGAACTGATGTTGACACTTTTAAAACACCGATGGGATTTGATGGTGGGACTGATGAATGGCAGGTCAGAGATAACTAGATCCTCACATAATGCTTGCTCTACATCCAGCCATGGCTCATCTAAATTGTTCGGTTTAAGCCATTTGGAGATATATTGCAGCTTGCTGGCTATGAAGTAATTACTGAAGTTAGGCAAGTCTAGTCCACCTCTGTCTTTAGTCTGTTGTAACGTCTTTAAACTGATACGTGATGGTTTATTTTTCCAGAGAAATTTAGATATGTATGAGTCCAGTGATTTGAACCAGCCAGACGATGGTTTGGTTGGTATCATTGAAAATAAATAGTTAACCTTAGGTAAAGTCATCATTTTAATGGTGGCAACCCTCCCCATAAGAGATATAGGTAAGCGTCTCCACCGTAAGAGGTCATCCTCTGTTGATTTCAGTAACGGAACGTAATTTAGTTTTAAAAGTTCTGATATCCTTGGAGAAATGTTTATGCCTAAATATCTAATGTTTCCAGACTGGATTGTAGCATTGGGTATACTTTGTAAATCACAGTTTATAGGCATGGCTGTAGTCTTAGACCAGTTGATAGAATAGTCAGATATTAGTGAAAATTTGTCAATAAGTGTGATTGTCCGGGAGATAGAAGATGGAGAGTTCTGCAGGAAAAGCAATACATCATCTGCATAAAGACTTATTTTATGTTCTATCTTATTGTTAGCCAGGATCCCTCTGATGTCTTTATTTTGTCTTATAGCAGCTGCCAGAGGTTCGATAAAGATGGCAAACAGTGAGGGAGAGAGTGGACAGCCCTGTCTGGTTCCTCGCTGCAGACAGAAGCTTGGAGAAGTCTGCTCGTTAGTCTTCACACATGCAGCTGGGTTGTTATATAAGATTTTAATCCAATCTATGAAAGACGTTCCAAACCCAAATTTGGTTAATATTCCAAATAGAAATTTCCAATTTACTCGATCAAAAGCTTTTTCAGCATCTAAAGAGATAATTATGGATTCTAGATTATGTATTGTAGAGTAATCTATTATATTAATTAATCTGCGCATATTAGTGGATGAATGTCTACCTTTAATGAACCCTGTTTGGTCAGGATGTATTATGAGCGGGGTTATCTTTTCTATTCTTCTGGATAGGGCTTTGCTGATTATTTTGAGATCTACATTTATTAATGAAATAGGACGATAACTGGACGGAAGTGTGGGGTCTTTCCCTGGTTTAAGTATTAAAGTTATTTTGGCTAAATTCATATTTGAGGGTACTGTTCGTTTATTTTTTATTTCCATTACCATTTTATGAAAAGTGGGAGCCAACATGGTCCAGAATTCTTTATAGAATTCTGCTGGATAGCCATCTGGACCTGGAGCTTTATTGTTGGGCATATCCTGCAGAGATTTATGGAGTTCATCCACTGAAAGAGGAGAATCCAACACTATTCTATTTTCATCTTTCAATTTTGGAAGGTTAATCTCATTAAAAAAAGTATTAATTTTCTCATCTGTTGTGTCTATTTGTGATCGGTATAATCCTTGATAGAAATCTCTAAAGATATTATTGATCTTGTCCGGGTCATGGCTGATGTTTCCTTCTGAGTCTTAACAGCTGAAATCGTGTTTTTCTCCTTGTTTGTTTTTAACTGATTCGCCAGGAATCTTCCAGATTTATTACTATGCTCAAAGTTCTCTAAACGGAGTCGTTGGATCAGGAATTGAGTTTTTTTATCTAGAATTTCATTCAGTTCAAGTTTAGCTTTCCTTATATCCTTCAGTATGTTCTCTTGTGGGGAGACATGATAAGCCTCCTCCAGTGATTTAATTCTTAATTCCAATTCTAAAGTTCTTGAAGCTTCTTTCTTTTTCTTGTGTGAGGAGAAGGAAATTATTTTTCCCCTCATCACCGCTTTCCCTGCCTCCCAAAGAACACATGCTGAAGTATCTGGCAAGTCATTATTTTCTAAATATATAGACCATTCTCTTGTTAGATAGCTAATAAACTCTGGATCTTTAAGTAATGATGTATTAAATCTCCAGTTTCTAGTTGGTGGTTTATTCGTCTTATTTCTGAGAGTAAATGAAACTGGTGCATGATCACTTATGACGATGGGATGAATTTTGATTTCTGAGATGTCATTCATCAGTGTGCTGCTAGTTAAGAAATAATCTAATCTAGAGTAGGAATGGTGAACTGAAGAGAAGAATGTGTATTCTCTTGCAGTGGGGTGGTGAGAGCGCCAGGCATCGCAAAGACCAAAATCCTTCATGTACTGTTTCACAGTTTCTGAGGATTGCCAGAGTCGTTGACTTCCTGTGGTACTCAGTCTGTCCAATTGTAGGTCAGAAACCATGTTGAAATCCCCTCCTATAATCAATGTGTGACCTGAGTGATCATCCAGTGAGGAGAAGAGGGAGTGAAAGAAGGAGGGGTCGTCAACATTAGGTCCATACACGTTAGCAATGCAGAATTTAACATTCTGGATAGATAATGTGATAATAACAAATCTGCCTTCTGGATCTATGATTGAACTGTCAGAAGAGAAGTTTAACCTTCTACTGATAAGAGTTGCTACTCCTCTTTGCCTGGAATTGTAACAGGCTGAGTACAAGTGTGGAAACTGTGTTGATCGGAGAAGATCTACTGATGAGTTTGTTAGATGAGTTTCCTGTAATAAGACAATGTCTGCCTGCAACTCCTGAAGCCGATGGGTAATTTTTAATCTCTTTTCCCTTGTACCAGCCCCACGGATGTTCCAGGAAACGAAATTGAGAGTGTTCATGACTAGACAGCTATGAGTGTTACATGCATTTCACTAAACCTGGTGTCTGAATGGAGCCCGTTGTTTACTGGTGTGCACGCCTGCATGTCAGCTGAGTGTGCGTTCTGAATCTGTCTATCAACATGCTTAGAGTGCGCGTGAACCTGTACAGTCATGTGTGTCAATAAGCCGATATCCCGGTGCGCCCCGCGTGTCGGGTTACTATGGTAACGGGTGCAGCTACAGTGAAGCGTGAGAGGGTGAGAGTGAAAAAGGGTGAAGAGAGAAAAAAGTGAGAGTGAAAAAAGAAACAAATGCTTAAAAAAACACATCCACGGTGAGCAGTGCAGTGGAGACGGGCAGTGACTTACTATTAATTAATTTATGGCTGATTTATGTCTCAATATTTACGGAGTGATTATGGGATAGTGAGAATACAGTACCTGAGATCAGTAGAGCCACGGAGTGATGTTTGGGTCGCGGAACAGCTGGCCGTTGATGAATAATTTATCCACGGCGATGACGGCGCGGGAGCCCTCCGAGATGGATTTTTTCCTGATCGGGAACAGAACTCTGCGCCGATCCAGGATCTCCTTCGGGAATTGATCATTCACGCCGTAGTGGGTTCCCTTCAGCTGCCGGCCCTGGCTCTTCACCTGCTCCTTCTGTTTAAAGTTAACGAATTTGGCCACGATGGGTCTGGGTCTGGACTCGCCGGTGTTCCATATCAACCTGTGACCATTTTAACTGGTGACCGAACGCCTCTAGCGTCCGTTGTTACTGCTAGCAACAGCAGATGCGGAGAGACCCGACTGAAGCCTATAGCTGTCCTGGTGAATGCCTTTCCACAAAATGTACAATGAAGTTCCAAAGCGTATTACCTTTTGTGACTGTTTATCCTTGTTTGATGAACTTGTTTCAGGTCGTGACTGTCACCCAGCTGCTTCTGCTGCTGCGTGCGCTCATATTAGCATGATTAAAACGGGAGCATCGGGGTCCTGACACGTCACCGAGGGGGCGGGGCCACACCTCGGTCACATCTTGACATGAAGGGTGCAGACAGACGGTCACAAGCCATTATAAGCTGGTATTATTGGCCTGGCATGGCTGCTGCACTCATGTACACACTGCCTCTTTCAATAAACATCACTGTGACTCATATCCATTGTCATTCCTTTGGTTGTTGAGCAGATTCAGCATTGTTTGTAGCGACAAAGCTAGCTAGCATCGGGATCACGTGACGTCATTGAGGGGGCGGGGCCACACTTCGGTCACATCTTGACATGGAGTGTGCAGACAGTCACATCTGCCCTGAAGCTGGATCAACCTGTGACTACTGTCAGTGTGGTGATCTGTTAGATAAGTGGTTCTCAGACTGTTTTCTGCCATGTACCCCCATTACCCATTCATTCATTCAAGCACCCCCTGATTAGAACTGTGCATTATTGGTTGAACAGAAGAGATATACAGCACTACATCATGAGTTTCTGACTTATAGAATTTTATAATAGTGCAAAATATCAATCATTTGAAGAGGCGTTTCTTGAACTCTTCAGAAAAAAAGATAAAAAATGAAACTTTAATTAAGTGATTCAATTATATTTGAGAAAATTTCTACACATAGAAAGTAATCGTCAAATTGAAGTGCCCTGTTTTGGATGATAATAGAGAACCATCAGGATTCATGAACCTAATTATGAACATGTGGAATGTGCCAGGTAGGGTCAAGCCATCATGGGACGGGAGGAAGGTCTGAGTTTGTAGAAGCACTTACTTGTTATGAAATTCAGTCGATGAAATTACGTTCATAGCTTATTTCAGTATTATTTAATAAATGTGTTTTTAAATTGTTGCTAGTTTTATAGCCACTGGCATACCATTGTACCCCCAGGGGTACAATGACCCCATGTGAGAACCACTTTGTGAGATCCAGCATCAATGGGAAGTCATGTCGAAGTAACAAGACATCATGTTGGTCGATGTAACACCCACAAATATCATACAGCACGATGTTGTTCAAAAAAGAAAAAGTTTATTCACACCAAAAAAATGTATTGGCACTGTTATAGACAAAAAACCCAACAGATCCACATGTGCAAACATAGGTGACTCTGGAAAGGAAAAACTCCCTTTTTACAGGAAGAAGCCTTTGCAGAACCAGGCTCAGAGAGGGTGACTTTCTGCCATTCTGGTCTGGGTGAGGGGATAAGGACAGGACTGACAAAATGAAAAAAAAAAAAAAACATGACATATGAAAAACTGAAATATGAAATAACACAGGACAGAAGAAGTCCAGTCCTGTGTGAGGTTCCCCAACAGGGGCAGTGGCACCATTTGCTGCAATTTGAGCATTCAGCCTCAGGAGAGAAATACAGATAGTTGGAGTCATACATTTCAAGAAGTTGTAATCAAATTTACACGCCCAGTCAGCCATAGGACCCCTTAGAATGTCACTCTCCCCCACATCGGTAGCACAAGTTGGACAGTAGGGGGGGATCAAACTACAAAATAAAGACATTGGATGAATTATTTCTGTCATCATTTTACTGGCGAAAGGTTCTTCCTCCTTTGGGCCGTTTCTCTTCAGGTGACAGCTACTAACAGATCACCACACTGACAGTAGTCACAGGCTGATCCAGCTTCAGGGCAGCTGTGACTGTCTGCACACTCCATGTCAAGATGTGACCGAAGTCTGGCCCCGCCCCCTCAATGACGTCACGTGATCCCGATGCTAGCTAGCTTTGTCGCTACAAACAATGCTGAATCTGCTCAACAACCAAAGGAATGACAATGGATATGAGTCACAGTGATGTTTATTGAAAGAATCAGTACGTACATGAGTGCTGTTGAAATGCCAGGCCAATAATACCAGCTTATAAAGGCTTGTGACTGTCTGCCTGCACTCCATGTCAAGATGTGACCGAGGTGTGGCCCCGCCCCTTCGGTGACGTCACGGGATCCCGAAGCTAGCTAGCTTCGCAGCTAAAAACAATGCTCACACTGCTCAGTAATCAAGCGACTGCCAATAGATATGAGTCACAGTGATGTTTATTGAAAGAGGCAGTGTGTACATGAGTGCAGCAGCCATGCCAGGCCAATAATACCAGCTTATAATGGCTTGTGACCGTCTGTCTGCACCCTTCATGTCAAGATGTGACCGAGGTGTGGCCCCGCCCCCTCGGTGACGTGTCAGGACCCCGATGCTCCCGTTTCAATCATGCTAATATGAGCGCACGCAGCAGCAGAAGCAGCTGGGTGACAGTCACGACCTGAAACAAGTTCATCAAACAAGGATAAACAGTCACAAAAGGTAATACGCTTTGGAACTTCATTGTACATTTTGTGGAAAGGCATTCACCAGGACAGCTATAGGCTTCAGTCGGGTCTCTCCGCATCTGCTGTTGCTAGCAGTAACAACGGACGCTAGAGGCGTTCGGTCACCAGTTAAAATGGTCACAGGTTGATATGGAACACCGGGTCTTCTCCCTCCCAGGCGGTGGATCCTGTGGAAGGAGATGTTTTTCACCGCTTCCTCCGGGAGCTTCAGCTGCGTTCTGAGGAAACTTTTCACCGTCGCCTCGGGGTCCTCCTCCGTCTGCTCCGGGATTCCAGAGAACACTAAGTTGTCCCTCATGCTCCTGGCCTGGAGATCGATCACCGTTTCTTTAATCTTCTTGTTTTCCTCTGACAGTCGGGTCATCCCCTCCGTGAGGGTCTTCACCGACTCTCTGAGGCTGACGTTCTCCGCCGCGAGCGTCTCGACCTGCTGCTGGCTGAATTCCAGCGACTCGCGCACAGCCTGGAACTCCTTGTGGAGGATTTCCAACAGGTTCAGGCGAGCATCGAGGCTGGAAAGTTTCTTATCTATGGAGATAAGAACGTCCGTCGAGTCGTTCGCAGGTGGAGAAATAGCTCCAGACGTATGGAAGTAAATCTGTGCCATCTGATTTTGAATTTGAATTTTTAGACCTGAATTATTTTTGCATCGAAATCTGACTTTGAATTTTAAAAGCGTTTGAATTTCCAGCACTGATTTCTTTTAACTGTGTAAAAAAATTCATTGCAAAAAAATTCAATGTCTAAAAAAATTCATAGCAAAAAAATTCAATGTCTAAAAAAATTCAGTGCAAAAAAATTCAATGTCTAAAAAAATTCAGTGCAAAAAAATTCGACGTCTCGAAAAATTCGGTGTAAAAAAATTCGACGTCTCAAATTCAGTGTCCAAAATTCGGAGTCAGAAATTCGCAGGCAACATCCGGGTAACTACGTCCCTACGGAAGCCCTAAAAGGACAAGATTGATTTTTTTTTTTTTTTTTTCGGCGAACCGGAAATCACGGGCTTTCGCCAGACAGCGACGCTCCGCTGCCCCGGACCGCAGACAGAGGTGAGTTTGTGCTGTTAATGAGTTATTTTGTGCTGTTGCCCCTTCCTGAATAACTTATATGATGATACGATGATGATACGCAAATCAAAACTATCTGTCCAGAATCTGCACAGTGCAGTAGCCATATTTTGCCTCCTAATACACGGACCTGTGTGTTCTCTTGCTGCTGTCTGTGTTTTAGAGCAGGACGAGCTGCAGCCTTCCAAAGAACGGCAACAACCTCACCACATTCACCAGGTAGCTTTATGTAAATACTACTGTTTCCATGCTGTTTGATACATGCAGACAGACGTGGGACATGCGAGAAAAATAGTTGAGCAGTGATTTAAAAGCTGATGGTGACTATATCAAAGACAGCAAGCAAACTACTGGAGAAACTTGTTCCAGGAGTTCTAATCAGTGTTAAACTTCAGTGGAGACATGGTTGACAAAGGTTTCCTTCAGTTCTGCTTTCTTTTGTTTTTTTCCCCCAATACTTTTGATTTTCATGTTTCATAATGAAAGGTTAGAAAAAAAAACAAAACGATGGCATAAGAACATAGCTCAAAACACAAACACACCCATTCACACCTGGTAGACCTGCATCAAAAGACACATATATGCACACACATGTACACACAACATGCACAGAACACTGATAATGATAAGAAAGAAAATAGTAATAGTTTGAATGTCATGTCCAGTTCTGCTTTGTTAATGTCATAAAGGTGTCATCTAATTGCATTAACTCACTCACTCACATGCTCACTAACTCACTTTCATTTACTCACACATTCATGTTTATTGACCGATGTCTTGTGTCTTTTTTATTTTACAGAAGGAGCTGGATGTCGTGATGAGAATGTGGAACACCCAGGGGATCCAGCAGGCACTAAAGGACACGATGTGTTCCATGGAAAACCTTTCCTCTGTATCATGAACCAGAACTTCACCAAGCACAGGACAACCTCCAGCCAGTGGACAGAGGGAACATTGTCTTGGAGGACATCTGTCTTTGGAAACCTGACTTTGTCTGTGATCCAGATCTTCACCAGCTCTGCCTTGTGGTCATGAACAAAGTGAATCTTGAGGCAGGTCATAAGGCTGCTGGTAACCAGACTGTACAGACAGCTGAGGTTTTAATGAGAGCACGGCTGTCAGAGTCAGATTAACCCCCACCTACCAAAACTGTTCTCACAACAGCTATTGTTAAAACATGGAGCCTACTGTGTTCAGCACACTTCCATTTCCAGTGTTTTATACACACCTGTTTTCTGATTGTCTCTTTTTACGGTGTTTGTATGAATTATTCCATGGATGCCTTGGAACAAATAAATGTGTTTAATTTTAATGTGGGATGTTTGCATGTCCTCTAAGTCCAACTATGCTTCACAAATATCCACAGTTTCTAAAAGAAAAAATCCATTATTCCATTGTATATGCTTAACTTACACTGCTGTGCTCAGCTGTGGCGTTCTTTAATACTGAAGTAACATTCAAGATCCATGTGTGCTAAGCTTTTTTGGAAAGGTCAAACCATCATCAGGTAATGTTAATTTTTATAGGACAGTCTCAGACAAATGCCTGAATGTAAATCATTTTTGTAGATATTTTGATTTTCACCTCAAAGATCTCAGACAGAGCCTAATAAAGGTTGATGTCAGCTGGTTTATCTGAATCTTACACCTGTGTGGCAACAGTGTGACGGAACAAATGGTTAACTTGAAACCTAAAACCAGGCATTTCAGTTTATGGTGCAGCCAAATCTACACCACGGCTAAATTTCAGTTAAGATCCATAAATTTGTGTGAATGGAATCTCTTGTTTTGACTGATTTGAGTCAGTTTTTACGAAGAGTATCTCTTTATAAAGATAAAACTGTCCAGAAAGGATTATTGAATTGTTCTGATATTTACACCCTCAAATGGAGGCTGAATGGACTCAAATATTTGTGACAACCTCTATAGTCAGTGGCTGCATACTGGTTCACTCTCTGTAGAGTACATCTGTACTTAAATTCCTCCTCATCTCTCTAAGGCACACACATCAATGGATGGCTGATGCCCTCGTGCACACCACCCATGTGGGCTCAGTCGCACAGCTTTTTGTTATAGTTTAACACACAACCACATCCATGCACACACTGATAACTGACAATCTGTGAAGTTTTTTTTTTACATTTTCTAAATAAACAGCGTTGAGCCCTGCATCCTGGCCTCTTCGCCGGTCTTTGTTGCAGACTTGGAGCTCCTGGTTGTAAAACACACAGCTTCACTGCGAGGTAAGGCTGGGCTCTGTACAGGTAGGTACAACAGTCTCTCTGGTCTCTTCAATGCTTTAAGAGCATCAGAAACCAGTATTCTTGAAATCAGAGATATGAATCAATATAATTAGACTGGGAAATATAAAAGAGTTTGAATTTGAAACAGTTTAATACAAAAATAGAATCTTTGTTGACAATGATATTCTGCAATAAAATCATTCAGGAACTGACAAGAGTTTGTCGAAAATAACACTGCATGAAAGTGAAGAAGAGAAAACACAACAGAAAATGTAAAGCTGGCCTCCACACAGCTCCAGGATGAGGAGGAGACTTTGACAGGGTTTCCTCATCCTTCGTCCCACCAGCATCTCCGTCCACCTGCCACAGTAAAAACAAAAACTGAAATTATAATAGAAAACACCACTGAACAAGCCCTAAAATGCTATATTAATACAATATACAATCAGGAAGCAGTCTTGGTTGTTTCATCAATAGAATAACGGCTGTTAAAACCAACAAAGCAGAACCTTCTTGCAGTCAGCATCAAGCAGAACATTTTTTCAATTCAGGAAGACCTTAAATTTCACTGTGGCTCATTTCAAGCCCCCATTTCTCATTGACTGTGTCATAATTGATTCATTTTAACTTAATTTTGTAAAGAAAAAAAAAACAAGCAAAGAGTCTGCCTTTTTTGTTTCACTATGAATTCAGACAAAACATTAGTGAATGTATTTTATTTTATTTGGATGTTTCAGACTTCCAAACACATCTAAAGTTTCTCAAGCAGGTTTCAGTCACCTTGCTCTTGTAAGTTAACATTGCCTGTGACTGATGATTCTGTCAACATAGAATCATTTGAAACAGTGACTTATATATCTTTTTTTGTAATGAGCATAAGGCTATGGCCATACGGCTGTATGTATGTAACTGCAAAAACACCAGAGTGTAAGGTTGTCAGGATGGCAAGCACGGAAACAGCAGTATTTGAATATCACATAAGTACATAAAGCTACCTGGTGAATTTGGTGAGGTTGTTGCCGTTCTTTGGAAGGCTTCAGCTCGTCCTGCTCTAAAACACAGACAGCAGCAAGAGAACACACAGGTCCGTGTATTAGGAGGCAAAATATGGCTACTGCACTGTGCAGATTCTGGACAGATAGTTTTGATTTGCGTGCATCATATAAGTTATTCAGGAAAGGGCAACAGCACAAAATAACTCATTAACAGCACAAACTCACCTATGTCTGCGGTCCGGGGCAGCGGAGCGTCGCTGTCTGGCGAAAGCCCGTGATTTCCGGTTCGCCGAAAAAAAAAAAAAATCAATCTTGTCCTTTTAGGGCTTCCGTAGGGACGTAGTTACCCGGATGTTGCCTGCGAATTTCTGACTCCGAATTTTGGACACTGAATTTGAGACGTCGAATTTTTTTACATCGAATTTTTCGAGACGTCGAATTTTTTTGCACTGAATTTTTTTAGACATTGAATTTTTTTGCACTGAATTTTTTTAGACATTGAATTTTTTTGCACTGAATTTTTTTAGACATTGAATTTTTTTGCAATGAATTTTTTTACACAGTTAAAAGAAATCAGTGCTGGAAATTCAAACGCTTTTAAAATTCAAAGTCAGATTTCGATGCAAAAATAATTCAGGTCTAAAAATTCAAATTCAAAATCAGATGGCACAGATTTACTTCCATACAGACGATTCCTCCCGCTGTCTCTTGGCTTTAGACGAGGAAGTAGAGGGGGTGGATGTTTGATTCGGCTTCCCCATGACGATCCGGTCGAAGCAGCGATCTATGTACTCTGTCAGGCTGGTCGAATCTTCTTCACTGTGCTCCAGGGTGAACCTAAAACACACTAATTTATCTACTTCTACGACTTTTTAGAGCCAAGTTAGTGAAATTCAGTAAACAAATGAATCTGTCAGCGCGCGTAGTTTGAATCTGCCGTCTCACAGGAAGTGCGTCACTTACCACATCACACGTCACCTACCTGCGCCGTCGACAAAAACTAGGTGCGTTCACGATGGCAAAGCCAGAGGTAGACGGAGCTAGACGAAGCAGACGGCGCAGCCGTGGGGCGGAGTTATAAGTCTGCCTCCAAGTCGGACAACCCTATGTTCTCCATGTTGGTGTTTCTCATGACTCCACTGTGGGGGGTGTTTACAGGCCCGTCATCCGGGGTGGCAATGCCCCCCCCCCCCCCCCCCCCCCCCCCCCCCCCGCCTGTGCCTCCTTGCCCCCCCTGGCTGTCAGAGGGGTAATTTTGTTTTTCTTATTAAAAACAAAAGAATTCATAATTTCTTTTGTGTGTCACATTGTGTTAATTCATATTCAGTTAACTGAAATGAATACAATTTTAAAAAAACAAAATAATTTTAAGTTACGTTTTGGCTTCTGTCATGTGAAGCGTGCCTGCTGCTGCAAGTGCAACCAGGCATCAAGGGGGGCAGACTGCCTCGCCCCCTCAGTCCAAAAAATTAATAAATAAAGTTTTCAGTCTATTTTGTGCTTACAAAACAACAGCAAACTCCACTGGCTTGATCAAATCAATATCAAGCGTTGCGCTATTCAAAATTTAAAAAAAAAAAAAAAAAAAAAAAAAAAAAAAAAGTGGAGACTCCAGCTCTACTAAAGGTGACAGCTGGTTATTTTATCATTTGTTTTATTACTATTTGTGCTTTTTACCAATGTGATTAATGATCATATGTTGTTGGACACAGTAGAACAGGCCTCTGATCTGTGGATTCTGTCTTTGTGTTGCTCCGTTACTTTTTCGCCCCCCCCCCCCCCCCCCCCCCCCCTCGTTTGTAGCCGCCGCCGCCGCTGCCCCCCCTACCCCCTCTACACTGGGCTGGAGCCGGGACTGGGTGTTTATTTATGCAAATAAAGCGCGTTGTCATCAAACTGATGACGAGTGGGCTCGGGTCCAATCCCCTGCCTGTATGAAACAGAGAGGTGGGCCAGGTAGCCGCAGTGAGTTGCTCTCGAGCAGCTCACGCGGCTACCTCTGTGACCGATCTCGTTTGGGTCTCGCGAGTTTTCGATGCCCTACGTAGGTCCTACGTATCAGTGACGCCGGGCCACATCTGGGCGGGGCGGCTCAAAAGTCTTAAAGGTCTGCCTCTGGCTTTCTCATGTCGAACGCACCTAGTATTTTTGATATTTTGTGTAACTTTGAATTAATTCAATTTGATGTGGAGCCCACAGAATGACTTTGTAAAGAATAAAAAACCCAGCTGGAGTTTAAAAATGTTGTTGATAATTCATGTAATGGATGTGAATGTTTTAGTGAATGTAGAGGACAGAAATACTTCGATCCGAGCTGAGAGATCAGTGGTGCTGGAGTGACAACGTCAAACTTTTGAAGTGTCCTGAGCATCAAAACTGGACTGTGACGGTAAATATGCATCAACATGCAGGAAAACTGCAAAATACCACAAACTGAAGACTTGATTTTGTGATATTTTGCTACATTTTGTATCATTAAAAATGTCAATGTCAAAATTTTACCTATTTTTTTATGTGGTTTGTAAATTCCAAAAAGTATGATTGTAAATTCAATGCAAAGCTTTTTATAATGCACTTCAGTCTCTTTGCACTGAAACAAAACAAACCAAAGCCACAACTGAAGGATATTTTTTCTGTATTTGAGATCAGAAAACACAACTCTAACAATGTGCTGTTGTAATTGTACTTTTAACAAAACTAAATGTGTATATTCATGATATTCAGGTAGAATTTCATAAGTTTTAGCCTATATTTATTGAAATGCTTGGTTACATTTCCTGTTTTGTCTTTATTGAAAATGGGCGAAGAAAATTAAAGGACCAAGCACAGATAATCATGATAGAAAATACAGAGCAACAAAAGTCCTCCAAGGGATGACATGCGTTCAGGCCTGTTACAATGTTTCATGAACAGTTTTTAGTCTCATTATGACATCTAGAGGCATTACGTGGTATTACTGCAGATTAATAAGTTCTTTCATTGATAGTTTTGGGATTTTCTTTTTAACTTTTTTTCTTTTTACAGAATTATCATTCTTTTAAACCTACAGCATGTTAAATACTGTGAAACTCCAAAATCTGCTTTGGCTCCACCAGAAATTGGTGAAATAATTGTTGCTGTTGTGCAAATTTCATTACATTATCGTCAAGTGTTTTTAGAGGACATTTCAATGTATCTGATTAGATTAAAAAGAGGAAAATACCACCTCAAAGGGAAATAAACAGCATTATGTAACTGTCTGTGTGTTCAGGTAATAAGAAGGAGGTGCCTTTTGAAAATGACAGTAGCAGGAAACAATCTCAGTTCAGTGGCAAACAGACGCTCATCAGCTGGGAAGGAGGTTTTTCATGAAAGATTTTTTTACCCGGGCAAAATGGAAGAATACAAACATTCACTGTTTTTTGTAGCAAGATACATGACTGACAAGGAAACGAAGAAGGTGAGAAGATACTTTCAGAAGAGAAGAGAGTCTGGAGGAGGTGAATGTGGAGTGATAAAGAAGGTTTCAGGAAACAGCTATGTAATTCGTTTCAAAGACAAAGAAGGTAAGCTCTCTGCACTGGCTTAAAAAGGTTCAGTATCAAATAATTTTTCACAATTTCAGTATCTTTGTGAAATCTGATTGCGGCATTTGTTGCCGTCACAGACCAGGAAAGGGTTTTGCAGAAAAAGTTTCACACCATCTCTCTTCCTGATGGAGAAGTTCAACTGACTGTGAGTCGGATCAACCCAACAGAAACTAGGAAACAACCAAAGACCAGTCAGACACAGGTGAGTTTCAGTGACTTACAATAATTGTTAGGTGTTTTACGGGAAACTGCTACATGAGCGCTTCACAATGTTGTCAGACCAGTTGTGTCAGATAATGCCTGTTAGCAATTTAAATATAGAAACAGTCCCAGTGCATCTACTTCCACAATAAATAATTACTATATCTGTTGGGTGTTTCTTCCTCAGACTTTCACAAAAACAAACACGAAAAGTCTCGAGAAAATTTACCATTTGGATGTTTTCCTCCTGCGCTACATGAGAGACAATCCCAAGGCTTTCACATATCTCCTAAAACAACTCTCTTCAATTGGTTGTGAGGTGGAGTTAAAGTGTGATGAAGAGAAGGCCGTGGTGAGGGGAGATGTGAATAAGGGCCCTGGAGGAGCTTTCGGAGGTGTTGCAGAGAAATGTGAGCAGCAGGTGGACCGGATCATCGCCTACATGTCCGAGAATTTGAGTGGCGCCATTTCCAAATATCAGGCTCGCTTCATTAGAAATCCCGTCTCCATAGAGATGAGGCCGGACCTGGTTCTGTCCAGCCTGTCCGCTGATGCTTTGGACGAGGTCCAGGCAGCGCTGGTGAAAGATCTGAATGTGTCCACCATCCAGCTGCAGGGAGCTGCAGCAGTTTCTCCTCATCTGGAGGAACTGAAAGACATCCTGAATCAAGCCCAGAGCAAAGCAAACCGTGACGAGCTCAGAGTGGACGTCAGCTTCATCCCGGGAATCAATGGAGTCAACAAAGTACAACTTGTGGGCTACAGTGAAAACGTGCTTCAGTTTAAAGACATTATTCAAGACTATCAGATGAACCAAGTCATGAGTCAGGATACAGTGAACCTGTCGAATCCTGAATTTGCTGACTGCTTTGATAAAATCTTAGACCTGACTGGTATCAAGTCACCCAACATAACTTTTAAAGTCTCTCATTTACCAAATCCTTGTGTGATCCTGTTTGGTCCCCATTGCAAAGTTCAAGAAGCCAAGCAGGCTTTACTTTCAGCTTTGGCTTCTCTGATGTCAGACACGTTGTTTCTGGAAGGCTCAGGAGCTCAGCGATACTATCAGACAACTGGTGAAGACAGCAAGGAGCTGGTAGAGCGCTCCTTCCAGGTTATTATCCGGGAACAGCAATGTGTGTCAACTTCAGATGTAAAAAGCAAACAAAGAAGCTCCAGCAGCCCCATGACTCGCCTCTCAAGACCTCCAGTTTCTAGAAACCACTCAAAATCTGTAGGTGGTACTCCTACCACTCACAATGTGAGTTCTCCACTCAACAAAGCCAACGTTGCCATCAAGCTTGGTTCTGTGGAAGATGAGCAGGTTTGACCATTTCCATTAATACTCATTAGCATGTCCTCAGGTAACACAAAAAACAGAACAATTTATTAGTTCATTCAAACATGTCACTGTCTGTCTCAATGGTCAATGTTCTGGTCGTCCCCATGGTCAACAAACAGCTGATTTCCACACAGATTGGTGAATGCCTTCTGAAGAAAGCTGGGAACGCACTGAAATCAAAGTTCAACTCTGTGGCGTTGAACTGCAACCTCGCTCCTGGAGACGTTCTGCAGGTTGACGGTCCTCCATCACTGGGCTGCTCAAAGATCTTCTTCATTGAGTGTTTACCTTGGGATGGAGTCAGAGGGACGAGTGTCCAGGTTAAGTAAGCGCGTTAATCGGACTGGACACTACAATACAGTTTTGGAGTTGATTATTCTATTGACCACCTGAACAATGAGTGTCTAGACATCAACCAAGTGATGCTCAAATCATAAAAATTTGGTATTGAAATACAAAAATTTTAAAGCCCACTGAAATATTTTGATTAAACGGTGAATAAAACCAAAATGGTTCTGCAGTTGAGAAGTAGTTTAAATCATTTGGTCTTCATAAATGAAAGAGGGAAATTTTGTGGAGGAGAAAAGCATGCTGTTATATTTCTTTCATGACCTTGTTTCACATTTTACGATAATTCATTTAATCTACATACCAGTACGGTATATCTTAACATTGCTTTATGCATAATCTTACAAAGAAAATGGTGTTTTGTTTTTGTGTTCTGCAGGCTCTTGGTAAAGGACTCAGACACTGCTTGGATCAATGTACTCAGCAGGGCTTGAGTTCATTAGCTTTTCCCATTATTGGGCCTGGAATACTGCTAAAATATCCTCCAAGCGAAGCCGTCCAAGTGCTCACTGATGCTGTTTGTGGGTTTGGAACATCTGCATCGTCCAGTTCGCTCTCCACCATCCACATCATCATCAAACCTAGTTATCCTGACTCAGACGAGGTGAATATATCAAACACAATGTCTGCATCACATGTGAGATGCACTGCTTGATGTTCAAGTGCTTCTGTTTCTTTCACAGCTCTACCGTGACCTCTACCAACACCTGAGCATGAGCCAAGGAGGGGAAGGTATCCCAGAAAAACCAGCTCAGTCGGCCGACATGACATGATTATCTGACCTGCTGATAAAAAAACTCTAATCTGACATCCTTCCCTCCAGAGATCTTCAGATCCCTCACCAGTGACCTGGATGAAATTACCATCAAGCTGGAAGGCGGAGTTAAACTACAAATGGTTTTTGGGGACATCACCGACGAGACGACAGATCTTGTGGTGAACACAACAGACTTCACAAATTTTGATCTCGGTAAGTGAATTTTGATCGAGAAACTGAAAGGAGCTTTATTTTGCTGGTGACTTTTCATTTTCACCTCCTAAATTCAACAGCAGAAGTCTTGTTTTGGCGGGAAAGTGTTGGCAATCGTTAATACAGGAGTGTGAAGTATTTGCCTTCAAAGCTCTAAAAAAATGTGTTCATTTTCTTTATTTTGTGAAGTTTGTCCCCATATTGTCATTCTAGTTCAGAAGGAATTCTTTTTTTTTTTTTTTATCCTATTTTATTTATAGCTTTTTCAGTTTTAGATACACACAAAACAACACACACACACACAGAACACAAATGAGATGCCAGTTCAACAAAACAAAAACGAAAAAAGCAATAGGAATTCTTGATATTTTACTTTGTGGCATTTTTTCTAATTAGGTGATATTTTGTCCTGTTTTATCCTGGGGCGGATCGAGGATTCCAGGAGATCAGGCGCTTAGCCCTGAGGGTGTAGATGCCAATTTATTTTTTCTGGCATTTTTTGTGCCACGCACACTAAACTATTTTTATTTTATTTATTTATTTATTTATTTTTTACATCAACTTACCACCAATTCAAAGCTGAGAAAGGCACGGAGAACTCTTAAAAATCAGACCCTGTAATGATGCAAATGTTATACCACCAGCAGCCTTGAAGTCATTTTTTTATACCTAATGTTCACTGAAAGAAAAAAAATATAAAATACAAAAGTTATTCAGACTGATCATAAACTAAATAAATAAAATACCTTATTTCCTCACTGCAGGCTACCTGCAAGCCTGGCTGGCACCTCTGCTGTCCTTTACTGCTCTGTTCTTCAATCCTGTCCTCAAATCCTGTCTTCAATCCTCCTGTCTCTTCTATCTTGCTTTCTTTGCACATTTTTTATGATTTCCTGTATATTTCCCCCTCACTCTTTCACTCCTTCCTCTCTTCTGTTACTCTTTAAATACAATATTTCAGAGCTGTTCTCATGTCTTGTCATGCCTTTTGTTGAATGTTAAATGTGGGTCATCTCCTGTCTTTTCCTCTTCACTCACACATGAACTAAAATAAATAAAAATATTTAGAAATAAAACCTATGAAACATACTGATATATTGAGTTTAAATGTTTGAAATGTTTCTTGACGAGATTAGAAAATTCTCCCTCTTCTTTAAATAAATGAACTGTTTTAAACTCCCTTGGATTAGCTGAAAAATACATCATTATTAACTGTTGATTGAACCACCCAAAAGTGTACATATTAGCTAAAATTAGCTTAAACATCTGCAGTAGTAATATACAGTATAATAATCCAAAAATATCCTATAAAATGGCAAAGCACTGACAGGGAGCACTTTTCTGCACAATGAATACTTTAATCATTTAGGTAGTAATACTTTAAAAACCCTTTATGAAATCTGAATGCAGTCTTATCCTGGAATGTCTTTCATTTTCAGCGCGGTTGTGTTGTTGTTGGTATTATCGGATAATACTGACAGCCAGCGAGCAAAATCAGTCAGAGTTTCACAAACCGGGAACATCAATCTGTGTAGCAGCTTCTGCTGCTGCTGCTGCTCCTGGTGGCGATGTCCGCTTTTTGAAAAAGCTTCTGATATCCATTACCTGAGTAGACTCTGGTTAGCAGTAGGGGTGTCAGATAGTCCACGATTCATTGGATGGGGCCTGATTCGAATGCCAATCACGCAGTCGAAGCATCGAAAAAATGTGGTTATTAAACGAGGACCATTCCATTACAGCTGTATGGGGGTGCTGAATGACTGATTTTACATAGAATTGCTTGTTTTTTTCCAAATAAACATGATATAAAGCCTATATGATAGACATGTTAGCCTATCAAATACACTGTGGAAAAATTTTACTTAACTTGTAGTTTTATTCAATATTCTATCTATTTACTGTTTGTGAATGAACCACCATGGTGAGTGGCACAATCCGATTTTGCACAGAGCTCCATCACAGAGCAGAGTCTTGGTGGTGATTTGGCTTAACTTTAAAAGGCTGAAAATGTTGGAAAAAAAAAAGAAAAACAGAACTTCAGACCAAGTCAAAGATGATCAAAAAAAAGTCAAATGCAAGTTGTGTCCTTTCATATCACTTCACAACAACATGGCTTTCCACCTTAAACGGGTAA
The DNA here is from genome assembly GCF_902148845.1 of Salarias fasciatus. Lineage (NCBI taxonomy): Eukaryota > Metazoa > Chordata > Actinopteri > Blenniiformes > Blenniidae > Salarias > Salarias fasciatus. The sequence continues at coordinate 21,541,220 of NC_043747.1, read as the reverse complement.
GTAGCCAGATTATTGGGCTAATAAAAGACGGTTCAGTTACTCAATTCTCATTTTTAATGCTGACTTTTATTTCGTTTAATTGTAATATTTTAGGTTATTATTATATTATTATTTTTATTCATCTAAAAGGCTAATTCTATTTAATTTAATGTTTGTTTTTGCATGGATGTTGCGCTGCGAAACGTACCGACACATTGTTTAGCCACAAAATGTGAGCTTATCTGCAGAGATTATAGATATAAATAAATTACATGCTTTTGCCCGTTTGTTAGAAGAGGGTTTGGTTATGGTCATTTGAACTACTTCATTTGTTTGATGTTTAGAGTTACCGACACTTTGTTCCGGTCTGTGTTTCAGTGTGTAGGAAAAAAATAAGTGTTGTTTTACCTGCCTGCGCTGTTTTTTTTTTTTTTTTTTTTGTTCAATTTCAATTTTTTAATAATTATTAGTGCAATCAGGGCCGGCTGCAGGCATAGGCGCCCCGATGCCCCGTGACACCAAGATGATAGATTCGACTATCAGTCGACTATTGGCAGGATCGGATGAATCAGATTCGACTATGGAAATTCTTAGTCGGGGACACCTCTAGTTAGCAGTAGAATCAACAAGCAGTGACAAGCGCACATCTACGTGAACGCTTCTTCTTCTGGACAGGCGGCAGACTGCTGGCTGCTCTCCAGCGCATGCTGCTACTCTCTGGTGAATTCCAGTACTGCACATTATACTCAGACCAGCTCGGATCCGCGATCTGGGGCTCTTGACAAAACATCCGTGGCTTGAGCCCAAGTAGCCACCCCCTAGATCCGCCTATGGTTTTATCCTTGACAGATTCTACATTAACCAGTTTTTGTTTGGTTTGGATCCAAGTGTGTCTACTTCTACTATATTGATTTCATTTGCAGATGATTCAGTTGAGTATTTTTTACCTCTGGTTTGAACTGATGATGCATGCTGGGTAATTGTCGTGATGAGTAGAAAGGCCATGTGAATGCATGGATGTCAATGTAATTTTGTTAGCATGTACCAGATCCATTCCCGTCACTTGTTTAGAAGTTATTTTAAATGACTTCAGCGCCAATGAGCTAATTTTTATGAATATAAATATATCAATAATCACGAAACAAAATGTGAAATTGTGTGATTAGATAACAATGATGATGATTTATTTTGAACTATGGGAAATCAGAAGCATTGTTTTGCTTTATGTATTTACAATTTTTTTTTTATCCTACAGAAGGTGTGCGCAAACGTGTCTTAGCTGAAGCTGGACCAAAAGTGGAGGCAGAACTTAAAGCAGGTAAAAAAAAAAAAAAAAAAGAAAAAGAGAAAGGAAAAAAGAAAAAAGGGCTGTTGCTCCATTTTAATTGCATTATATTCAATAGCTTCTAACTAAAGTTGATTACATGTGGTTTTCTTATGACGACAATGAACCCAGGAAGCACGGTTCTAACCGAACCTGGACGGTTCCCCTGCAAAGCCATTTTACACGTGTGTGGAGAGAAGACTGCCGGCCACATTGAAGGGCTCACTCAACTGATCATCAAAAGCTGTGAAACAAACCACTACAAGTCTGTAGCAATCCCTGCACTCTGTACTGGTGGGTTCATATAAAATGGAAGATATACAGTTTCATAAATCACTTTTAACTGCTTTGGTTTGTTGTGCAGGAGTCGGCGGGATGCAGCCTGGACTCGTGGCAGGAGCAATCCTGCAAGGGATCAAGAATGCCACGACTTCCACCAACCTTCACACGCTGCGCGATATCCGCATCATCCTGTACAAGATGGATGTGTTCCTGGCATTTCAGGAGGAAGCCAAACAGATGTTTTCCACTGCTGTATACAGCACAGGTGATGTGTAGCTTGGGCTTCTCTGTGATTATTGAGAAAGCTCTGTTCCACTCAGAGGCGGCAAACTTGTTTTAGTTCAGGGGCCACATTCAGCCCAACTTCATCTTGACTGGGCAGCACTGATAAACAAGAGCCTTTAACTTTGAACCAAACAATTCTCAACATCAAACCTTTTTGACCCTCATGTTATCTTTGCGGTCAATCTGACCCCAATTCAATGTTTATCATTCAAAAAATAATATTTGACTGGTCTGCCAGTGTGTGACCTTCGTTTGACCGAACATTCCCACACCTGCAGGTGCAGTATTGATACTTTTGAGTTGATACATTCCATGGGGTGTGTGTGTCTGTCTTTCTGTGTGTTTGTGTGTGTATGTGATCTAACATTCCCACACCTGCATGTGAGCACTCACACCTGCCAAAGTAGAACTGATATTTCCTGCGCTGTGGAGGGTGGGTTTTCCCGCAAGGACGTTGGTTGTTCATGCAAAATAAGGGAGGAGCAAACATAAACTCTTGCTCCCTTTCCAAATAATTCATCAACGGGAAAATATTATGGTCCCCTTGTCCACCTGAACAGAAGGGTAGACTTACGGCAGCCGATGTTATAAAGATGGTTCCAGGCCCAACTAGATACGCTGTCAGTCGTGTTGATGACATCAAGTCTTCATTTGAGCTCTTTATGACACCACCAACTCAAAATATTGTTCTTGTGATGATGAGTTTTGAAGGGAAGGGTGTGTATGGAGACACCAGGGAAGGCCTCAATGTGGTAGACTTGTCAGCCAACGTTGGCCTGCTAGTTTTAGCAGGAGTTTACAAGTCTAAAGGTGAGGTCACAATTAATGAATCACTGTGGTTCATTCTGTGAGAATCATGAATGTGCATCCCAAGTTAGAAAATATTTGGATGACAGATTTTCAAGATAAATTATTTCTAATCCAAAAGTTTGGCCTGATGGTGGCGCTAGAGGAGGGGTCCAGGTTTCATTATCAGGTGGTTATTTTATGTATTCAACAAATAAACAATGTGCCTGACACACAAAAAAAAAAGTTCAACAATTTCCTGTAAATCATTTTCTAGATGCAAATATCCCTGGGGTAAAATTGACTCCATCAGTGAAATATCCCCCAAGAAACTTTTCCCTATAGCTGTTGCTTTTTGCATGTTTTTACAAAGTCATGGTTGTTAGGCGAATGCTCACTTGTTAGGAACGGTTTACAGTCAGGTCGGCACCACTCCAAGTCGGCCCCGGCCAACTCGGCACTGCCCCGGGATACAGTCAAGTCGGCATCAAGCCAAGTCGGCATCTCGCCAAGTCGGCCTCGCGGGGGGCGGCTCTCGAGTGGCCGAGTTGGTCGGTGCCGACTTGACTGTAAGCTGCTTACCAACTCGGCCAAAAGCCTCTTCTTTTTTTCTTCTTCTTTTTTTTAATCACGATGGTGGACAATGTACCTGGGAGCTTCATGTTTGACGTCTGAACTGAGTAGCTTAGCTACGAGCGCGCGGCGCTTCGCGGCTGTCTGGTCATGTGACCAGATCATGTGACCGGCATGTGATCCGCGAACGCCGCCTGATCAAACCAGTCGCCTGCATTATAATTTTGTTGTAATGTTCTCCACCCCTGAAGTTTGGTCAGCCTGTACAATTAATTTATTTTTACCCAATCAGTGTAAACCTAGGAAGACCGAAGCTGCATGACGAACTCGATCATACTTGCTGTATTGCATCCCAACCACAATATAATACCTGTATTGCATTATGCTTATGCGGATTTGTTCATTTCTGATTAACATTGTTAGTTTATCAGTCATTATTCTTTTCTTGAACAATCATTTTCATTTGCAAAAGCATGTATTTTGTTGTAAATGTTGTTTGCCCGCCATCTAGTGTGCGTCAACAGTAATAGCATTTGAGACTGGCGTTTAATCAGAGAGTGTGCTTTCTCATAAAACTGTCATGTTTTTCAAGAAACATGGCCAACCCTTAAACATTAATAAGCACCTGAGCCGTGCTCTGGCCTCTGCCCCTTTGTTTATGAGAAGATTATCGTCCAGAGACAAAGCATCTCATTCTCAGTGCACATGAACACATGCCTCAAGTTATTTCTGGATCAAAGGGCTCCTGAGTCTGTTTTTAAAGATTTTTGCTGTTGAGAAACTTCTCTCACTGGATACTGTGATGGAAGCTTGTAGGTCACTTCAGTCACATGGTGGTTTTGGCTGTTTTGTGTCATTTTGGTGTTGTTTGACTTTCCTGCAGCGACGAAGTAAAAAGCTGTTCTTTCTCCTAATGCGTATAATGACTACATCACGTTGTTTGTTCTGTATTCCACCAGAAGAAGTAAAAACAAACAAAAAAAAGAATTTAAAACCAATACACAACACAGATTTGACACACCACTGAACTATTTTATTTCACCAAAACACACACATGCAAGATTTGACACACTACTGAACTATTATGTCACCTATTATGTCATCCTTCAACGTCATTATTTGTTCTAATGCTCTGCATAAACACACTCCATGCAGACGGTGCCCAGACATCATTTTTGATCCAAGTGTCATTTACATAGGTCGAAAGTTCCACAAGGGCAGCATTTCTTCCAGCTTTTTCCACAAGTTTGGCAAATGCGGCCGGGATGTGTTCCTGTGGCAGGAAGGGGAGAGCCATCACTCGGCGACAAAAGGTGTAAACAGAATCACTCATCTGATATTGCTGCTGCAGGCCAAGCTCCTGCACCTTGCGCCATACGGACTGGGTCCAGTGGAAAGCACAGCCCATCAGCTTTACTGTAGGAAACACAACAGCCATTGCTCTCCACAGGGACATCTCAAAGTCCAGGACCATCTCTTGGACTGCAGGTTGTCCTGGTAGGCAGTTCAGCACAGCATGCAACACAGCATGATAGTCTTTTTTGCGTTTGCCTGACATAAGGCAGAATGCCAAGGGGACTTGCTTTGTATCACCATCCTGCTTTACAAAAGCATGAATGCTCCACAGTTGGGTGAACGGAGCTCTCACCACCTTGAAAGTCCCGTCCACGTACCATCTCTTAGCTGTAGCAAGAAGTCCCAGCATAGTATCAGTGGCAAGGATTAGATGTCTCCTTCCTGCCACTGTGACGTCCTTCTTCAAGAAGCCATCTGGAACATGCCCATAGTCAATGTTGAAAGTCAGGTCCTGGGGTTCCGGAGGGTGCATTTTCTGTCTCTTCCTGTTAGCCATGCGTGCCAAGTTGGCTGGCTTCGGCAGGGTAGGGCACGGGCCATCATCCAGTTCTTCTAATAGAACTTCCTCCACTAAAGCAGAGGCTGGCTTGAATAGGTCTTGCACAGCCTTCTGCTTCACATCAGCTGTCACCTGTGCTGCAGTCTTGAGTCCAGGCTCAGCTCCATGCACATGTGAATGTGTGCCTTCGATGAAAGTGTCTCCACGTTGCACGACAGTGGCTTTACACATCACACTCTTGTTCCTGATGCAGCAACGCCAGTAACTCACTGCACCCCGGGTGCGCTTGAAGGTGTACTGATAGCCACGGTTGTCCACCAGTTTTCTCTTTCCCCTTTGACTGGCGTTGTCTACTATGGAGTACTCCACTTCTTCCACCTCTTCTATGTCCTCCAGTACTGTTGGGACCACAGGATCCATGATGGATGACTCCTCAACAACGGCTGGGACTTGGAAGCGCGGCATTGGTTCCACATTGTTGTCTCCTTCCACACTCTGTTCACTGAGGTCCATTGCATTCTCATGGCAAATATTAGAGTGCATCTCGGGTGGCATTTTCTGCACAAACGAGTGTGGAGGGTGCACAAAGTTGGAGGTTTTTAAAAGGCACCCTGCAAGTTTTTGCCCTCTCCCTGCTACAGCGCACCTGAATCTCATATTGATGACGACCTCAGACTTGTGAGAAAGCCCAATCATTGCAATCAGCTGTGTTACAACTCGGAGAGATCTAAAACATGAAGGGTCACCGCTCCTGAGGACTGGAGTTTGACACGTGATTTAAATGTATACATGACGACCGTCATTTAGGTGAAATGAAATGTATACAATATTTTACCGGAGGGCTACGTTTATGAGCTTATAAATGCCAAGAAACCATATGAACAGCTTAACATGTACTACTGGTAATCGTTTGATATTACAGTGTCAAATGCTATTACTGTTGACGCACACTAGATGGCGGGCAAACAACATTTACAACAAAATACATGCTTTTGCAAATGAAAATGATTGTTCAAGAAAAGAATAATGACTGATAAACTAACAATGTTGATCAGAAATGAACAAATCCGCATAAGCATAATGCAATACAGGTATTATATTGTGGTTGGGATGCAATACAGCAAGTATGATCGAGTTCGTCATGCAGCTTCGGTCTTCCTAGGTTTACACTGATTGGGTAAAAATAAATTAATTGTACAGGCTGACCAAACTTCAGGGGTGGAGAACATTACAACAAAATTATAATGCAGGCGACTGGTTTGATCAGGCGGCGTTCGCGGATCACATGCCGGTCACATGATCTGGTCACATGACCAGACAGCCGCTGGCGCTGCACGCTCGTAGCTAAGCTACTCGTTTCAAACAGGACGTCAAACATGAAGCTCCAGGTCCATTCTCCACCTCTAACCTGTCAGTCACCATAATCACACAGTTTGTCCTCCAGTCCCCTGCCTGCTACGTGATGAGAAGCGGCGCTGCCGGCACAAAAAAAACTGTGCAAATCGTCGTGGCGCAGCCGGCATCGCTGCACTATGATTCCCAGAATGCCCTGGGACCGGTCACATGACCAGACAGCCGCGAAGCGCCGCGCGCTCGTAGCTAAGCTACTCAGTTCAGACGTCAAACATGAAGCTCCCAGGTACATTGTCCACCATCGTGATTAAAAAAAAGAAGAAGAAAAAAAGAAGAGGCTTTTGGCCGAGTTGGTAAGCAGCTTACAGTCAAGTCGGCACCGACCAACTCGGCCACTCGAGAGCCGCCCCCCGCGAGGCCGACTTGGCGAGATGCCGACTTGGCTTGATGCCGACTTGGCTTGATGCCGACTTGACTGTATCCCGGGGCGGTGCCGAGTTGGCCGGGGCCGACTTGGAGTGGTGCCGACCTGACTGTATCCCGTTAGGAACAAGGTAGCTGTCTTCCATAGCAGCTTCACCAATATCTCAGTTCAGGACTCCGTATTGTGTTGTGTCCACTACTCTTGATGGTGGGCCTTATGCTTGATTGCCCTGATTTAAAGCTAGGGTCGGCGATCTTGGAAAACTAGCATGTAGCACGAATGTAGCGTCTCCCCAATGCTCCGCCTAGCTCCCACCCCATTGGAGGAGCTCCCGTTGGGCCAGAACACACTGGACGCGGAAGCCCCTCGCACGGAGTTTGTGATCGCCTCCAATGTTATTAACCTTTCTGACTGCCCGCACACAACGCGCATAGGAGCGCAGCGCGCCCGCTCCGCTTCGTTCTATTTTTCACGTGAGCCACGAGCACTGAGAGCGCCTTGGCAACGCACGCAGGCACTGAACCAGGGCCAGTGCACGCCATTGAAATGTACGCGCAGGGGGCTGGTAGAACGGCGAAGGGATATCATTGGTTCCTTAAGAGCGGTCTGCGCCTTACGATTGGTCGGCGTTTTTACTGTCCTTTGGCAGCGACAGTTGTCAGTATTTTTACGCACCTTTTTCTGTCCATATAATGTATTGACTTCTCCCAGGGGGCAAGGAACATTTCACTCAGTATGACAAAAAGAGCTTTTGGACAACTTCGTTTACCCTAGCTTTAAATGATGATTCAGAAAAAAAAAATATTTTTTTCAATGACTCTATGATATTTTTTTTTTGCCAATATCAGGTGCCCTGCCTAAAACACAGCAACAAGACCACCGACTGTCAGCGAGCGCAGACCTCAGCATCCTCAGCAACACTCCTGCAAGTCAGAACTCTGCCTTTCTGTTCCTGGGTCTCAGCAGGAAGAGCGTTGATGACGCCATGGCAAAGCTGAAAGATCTGTATCAGAACCAGTGCTCCACTCACACCTTCAGAAAGGAGGAACTGGACAGCCTCATGCAGGACGACGTGACAGAGCTGATGCAGCTGATCAACACTCAGGGACTGTACATACAAAATGATCAGTCAGGCAACATATCTCTGAGCGGCCTAAAAGATGGCGTCACCCAGGCGGTGATGGCATTCAATGCAATTCTCCAGGGTAACCTCAGGAGAGAGACGAGAATCAAGGAGGAAGAGGAACTGTACACCCGTGTGGTTTGGTGCATCATGAGCCACAATGGTCTCTGGGAGAGACTTCCCAAAACTGCAAATTACAATTTGGAAAAACAAGACATTGCAAGGGGAATAGTGGATGCACAGGGAGCCACATGGATGGTAGATCTAAACAGCATGGAGGCCACAAGCCTCATGGTTGCAGAGCCCAGGAAGCTCAAACGACTGGAGAACCTGCCAGGTAAGAAGATAGATGTCAGGAGTCACAACAGTGAACCCTAGTGGACAGATTAAGCATAGCAGTTCCCTCTGTTGACAAATTTCAGGTCATGTGTTTTAACAAAAACATATCATTCACTCTTTGCAGTACCATCCTGTGAAGATTTTCAGTTTACCGTTCTATTTTGTTCCTGGTCTCAATGTCTTCCAGACTTCACCATGCCTCTGTACTGGGACAGCATGGCCCCGGGGGAGAAGGTGAAGGTGGTGGCAGTGCCACCTTCCTCTGCAGAGTACCAAGCTTTGAAGAGTGCCTTCAGAAAAACTGAGAGCAAGACTGTGATGAAGGTAGGTGGTTCCCAATGGAGACATCTATACGTTTTTGAAAAAAGGAAAAGATTTTAAATTCAGCAGCAAGTTGTGGAGTTCAGTGATTTGCAGGCTTGCAATATCAATTATTCATGTATATTTACTCAGTCACAGAGAAATATACTCAACCAAAAAAATCCAAAAATCACCCTGGATTAGTTTCATCTTTAAGGAGTCCGGGCATATACACCATTTGATAGATTTAAAAACAAAAACTATGTCAATTAAAAAGACTTGAGTCACAATAAGTGAATCAATGGCAGACGTTTTCCAAAAAGGGAGGAAGGCATCTCCTGGGGGGCTTCAAACTGTCTGAGCAGCGCAGTTTAGTGAAAAGAAGGAAAAAATATTACTTTACTTATCGGGGAGATTTACAATGAACGTCAAATGGCCTAAATGTAGGTGAATTCATTGAAGAGATACTTTACTATACCAAAGTGAAATAAGTGGTTAAAAAAGAGTTTTTCTTCAGTTTTTATAATCAGTAAAAATCAAGCTCAATCATCCACTTCTTCAGATGATCTCTTTTCAGCCTCTGTACTGACTCATAAAATCTAATATCAATAAACTGCTATTCATATTTTAATTTTGCTGCATAGTTGATCATAATCTCAATTGGCTCTCCTCTTTTACATTATATTCATCTCATAGAGGGCTGCTTGGTATTGTTGCCTCTTTTACAGTTTGATCTCAATGAGCCCGTTAACGGAAGTAAAACTGGATCAGTAACAGGAAAAGTTCAACCTGTTTATAGTCTGTGAAACAAAGGTGTGAAATTTACCTTCTGCCTTTATAATGTTTACCCACATCCTCAGCCTGATTTACATGACTTCAAATTTTTCAGGCTGCTTTGGAAACATGTTCAATAACAGCCACAGAAACGTTTTTAAATGCTTGAAGAAATATTCTTGGAACTAAAAGTGCAAAGATTACTGAAAGATTGTGTTTTTTCTCATCATTTATTGAAAAAAAAAAAAAAAAAAAGGAATTCCGCAGGCTTCTTCATATACAACTTTTCCAGTGAAAATGAATCGTGTCTGCATTTCCTTCTCATAAAAGCTTTGTCTTTCCACGACAGTTTACTGAATGACTGATCCAACGTGTGTTAAATCATACTGGAGGTCCCTCCTCTAAAGCAGCCTTGAATTTAATTGTAACAATACATAAGTTTCACAACGGCACAGATGGAGTTAGACTCCTCTATATAACGCTCAGTGACTCATGATCTTTTGTTTTTGTTGCTAGATTGAGCGTTTGCAGAACATCCATCTGCGTCGCGCCTACGAAGTCCAGAAGAAGCACATTTCAGAGAAGAACAAGCAGGAGGGGGGAGCGAGGGAAAAACTTCTGTATCACGGGACCACCAAGGACAGCTGCAACTCCATCACAGAGACCGGCTTTAATCATCGATTCTGTGGACAAAATGGTAAAGATCCCCATAGAATGCTCTGACGACTGCTACTTCTCCCCTTACCTCTCTGAAAATGTGGGCTCAGTATGTCTTATCTCCTGTTCATCTCATCCTCAGGAACTGCATATGGTGCTGGTGTTTACTTTGCCGTCAATGCATCTTACTCAGCGAATCCGCGCTACTCCAAGCCGGCTGCTGACAACTCTCAGGTCATGTTCGTGGCTCGAGTGCTGACCGGCATCTACACTCAGGGCAACAAGGACATGAACGTCCCTCCTCCTCGAGACAGCCAGCGGCCCCACCACCGCTTCGACAGCGTGGTGGATCAAACGGACAAACCCCAGATGTACATCGTGTTTCATGACAACCAGTCTTATCCAGACTATCTCATCACCTTCAAATGAGGGGGAAATAAAACAGCTGGTTTCTCTCTATAGAGCCACATTGTAACATATGTATAATCTCTCTGAGATCAGCAGGTGTGGGTGTTGCCATGGAGATCAGCTGCACTCAGCAGCCATGGCAGCGATTCAGCAGGTTTTCATCCAGTTTGTATGGTTGAAGAAATGTTGTTTCTCAAGAACTGAGGGTGAAATTTCTTTCTTTATTTTTTTATTTTCTGTGAGTGTGAGAAACCTTTCATGGAATTATCCTGAAATTTTCATGTCTGCAGGATCGTCCATAGAGCGGGAAACTGTTTGTAGAAGTGTGAACTTTTTGGTTTGAACAAATAAATCTTCCTCCAAAATGCATTGGAGCAGATGGGACAAAATTCTGTACTCGCCTCAAACAAATGCATCTCAAATGAGAAATGTCTTCGACTGACAAAAAATAAAGGCATTGTGATAATCACAGAGGCTGTAGCTACATTTTGAGTTTGTGAAGACTGACCCAGAAATGTGGCCGTGGGGACGAGAGTAAAGCAGTTTTTTTTTGTTTGTTTGTTTAAATTGAGAGCCTCTGGCACTGTAACTGCCACTCTCCAATACACACCCACTATAAACTCCAAAAACGGCTGAAATTCTTAGCAAAATTTAAAGCTCACAGTTGGAATTTGGTAGAATATAATAAAAACATGTTTTCACATCTGGATAGAGGGCAAAAGTGACAATGTTTTAAAAGTTTAGTGACATCTCTATGTGAAAATATGGCGGGGCACAATGGACTTGATTGGGGAGGATTTATTTCTTTTTTGTTTATGGGCGACTCTCGTCCCTTTAAACATCAATTTTCCTACAGGAATAACGGTATAATATTGTGGAGGAAATAATGTCAATGGAAAAAATGACGATTTACTTGAGGACCAAAGCAGAGAGCCATGTGCAAAGATGGGAAAAGTCATATATATGCAACAGAAAGTAATGCCCCCCACAATCTCTCTCTCTCTCTCTCTCTCTCTCTCTCTCTCTCTCTCTCTCTCACACACACACACACACAAACACACACACACACACACACACACACACCTCGTTTTTGTTTGTGTTGGTTTTGTTGTACACATAAAATGAAAAATAGTTAAATTTTTATGAACATTTTTTAGTCTTAGCAGACATCTAGAGGCACTATGTGGTATTACTGCAGGTTCTGTTATACGCCATTATTCTTGGGCAAAATCAAAAATTGGAAAAATAATTTTTCCTATGGTGCAACATAAATTAAATTACTAACATGCGTTTTCTCCTCAATATTTAAGTCTGAGTACATTTCAATGTACCTGATTGGATAAGTGGTGGAATATCCCACCTCAACAGTGGAAGTACTTGATGTCAGGCCCATTTCTCCTCACTCTGAGTAAATTCCGTGCTTGTGATCAAGTATGGATCAACATAGTCAATCCTCTTGCACTTTTCGCGACACAGAATCCTGTTTTTGTTTGCTCAAAAGTCCTCAGTAATCCGCCATTGCCTCGATGTGTTTACAACTCTGTATTCTCTCCAACATGGAGCCTAGAACTGTTGCTCAGCAGCCGACGTCAATGGGAACACCCTATTGGCATATCTTCCAAGGAAGTGAAACTTAAACGGGTTATTCAGTGCAGAGGCAAACAGACACTCAACCTGGGAAGAAATTTTTCCTTGATAGTATTTAAACCCAGGTAAAATAGAAATCTACAATTGTTCATTGATTTTTGAGGAGAGAGACTTGGCTGACAACAGGGGCGGATCTAGGGCTGGGCGGTATGGCAAAAAATTCATATCACAGTTTTTTTTAAAAATCATATCAGTTTCACGGTATTCAACTGTTTTTTTTTTATGCAAGAGTGTTGTTACACACGGTCTTCTAATAAGAAAATAATTACTGCAGTTGATTGGCTTTAAAGGTGCATTAAGGAGTTTGCACGTTTTATGTGAAACAGCGCCCCTTGCAGGCCTTGGGCGTAATGCAGCTTAGTGAAACACTCGTGCCTGTGGCTTGGGTGCACGGAAGAGGGGAACTCCTTCCTCGCTCTTTTAGTAGCGCTCGAGTAAAATTTAAGTTTCTTTTACCTGGTGGAGTCTGTGCTGGAGCTGTGGCAGTGCTCTAAGCCAGTCTTTTCTTACTTTCTGTTGAAGATCCTGCTCAGTTGTTGCTCACTAAGCATCTGGCGAAGTAATGGCAGACAAAACGAAACCTAACTAAAGCAGGCCAGCCGGAGTGCGCATTACGTCATTCCTCTCAAATTCTCCCCCAAAAAATTGTGGTGCCGAAACTTTCAAGTGACAATTTAGCGCTTTTAGAGGTATTTGCAATGAATATGTCAGGGCACATTGTACACATCATTGAAAATTTGTAACATATTTATGGTGGAAAATAAGTATTTTTAAAGTTGAGAAACTCCTTAATGCACCTTTAAATAGCCCATTTTACTGTCAAAAGGACTGTGCTATGTTTATTTTTTTTTTTATGTCCAGATTGCATGATTCCGATCATTATCTCCATGTTGATGCATATTTACCTTCACAGTCCAGTTTTGATGTCAGGACACTTCGATAGTTTGCTTGTTTTCACTCCAGCGCCACTGATCTCTCAGCTCGGATCGAAGTGTTTCTGTCCTCTACATTTACTAAAACATTCACATCCATTGCACATGAATTATCAACAACATAACTCCAAATGAGGTTTTATACTTTACAAAGTCATTCTGTAAGCTCCACATCAAATTGCATTAATTAATTCAAAGTTACTCGGGGTGGTGAAAAAAATCGATTATTGATTAATCGCGAATATATTATGGACGAGTACGAATCAAATATTAAATTTTCAAAAATCGATTCATTTCCCATTATTTTATTTTGTAAAAATTAGATCGCGCGTACAGCGCGGACCGAGTTCCCCAGGTGCGTGCGGCGGCAAGAGCGAGGGAGCGGTGAAATGGAGGAGAAAGCAGCCACTAGCAAGCAAGCTGAACCTCTCCACACAGGCGCAAATATGTGCGAGTTTATCCAAGCTGTGGCAGACGAATGAGGGACGGAGACACATGACCTCGTTCTCGTCACAGACAATGTCTCAAATATTAGGTGCGTTCGACATGAGAAAGCCAGAGGCAGACTTTTGAGACTTTTGAGCCGCCCCGCCTAGATTTGGCCCGGCGTCACTGACACGTAGGACCTACGTGGGGCATCGAAAACTCGCGAGACCCAAACGAGATCAGTCACAGAGGTAGCCGCGGTGAGCGGCTACCTGGCCCACCCCTCTGGTTCATACAGGCATGGGATTGGACCCGAGCCCACTCGTCATCAGTTTGATGACAACATGCTTTATTTGCATAAATAAACACCCAGTCCCGGTTCCAGCCCAGTGTAGAGGGGGGTGGGGGGTGGGGGTGGGGGTGGGGGGTGGGCGGGGGGCGGGCATAGGTGCCGAAAAAGTAACGCAGCAGCACAAAAACGGAATCCACAGATAGAGGCGCTGTTCTACCATGTCCAACAACGTATGATCATTAACTACACTGCTAAAAAGCAAAAATAGTAAAAAAACAAAAACAAAAACAAATGATAAAATAAGCAGCTCTCACCTTTAGCAGAGCTGGAGTCTCCTCTTTTTTGACTTTTGAATAGCACAACACTTCATATTGATCTGAGCAAACCAGCAGAGTTTGCTGTTGTTTTTTAAGGACATAATAGACTGAAAACTTAATGTTTTTAATGAAATACTATATTTTGACTGAGGGGGCGAGGCAGTCTGCCCGGGTCCACACTTGCAGCAGCACACACGTGTCACATGTAACTTAAAATTATTTTGTTTTTTTTAAATTTTTTTTATTTCAGTTAACTGAATATGAATTAACACAATGTGACACACGAAACAAATTATGAATGTTTTTGTTGTTAATAAGAAAAAAAAATTACCCCTCTGACAGCGGGGGGAGGGGGGGGGGGGGCTGTGAACACCCCCCACTGTGGGAGTCATGAGAAACACAAACATGGGAGAACATAGGGTTGTCCGAGTTGGAGGCTGACTTATAACTCCGCCCCACGGCTGCGCTGTCTGCTTCGTCTAGCTCCGTCTGCCTCTGGCTTTGCCATCGTGAACGCACCTATTAACCTGGCTGCAGGGCTTGGCAACTTTCTACATATCCGATGTTATGCTCACACCCTAAACCTCGCATGCCAACGAGCCAGAGTCCTGCACGGGTCCAATTTTCAAGACCCGCCCCGGGGACGTACAAAACCCGCAACCGAACCGCAAACCCGCGCATCTCAGCCCGATGAGTACGGCGACCCGATCCGACCCGTTGAAACACGACCCGTATGGAGATAATTTTGTGTCTTTATTATTCAATCAATCAAAAAAGGTTTTGCAAACAAAAAAGAGAGTTGAGACCAAAAAACATAAAGTTGCAATCAAAAAATAAAAGTTCAATCAAATAGAATAAATCTGAGAACTAAATTATTTAAGTGGCAACCCCACCAAATTTTTTTGACATCAAAACAGAAAAAAACTTTGGTTTTGAATTGTGAAGTTTTGCTTGCAAGCTCAAAAGTTTTGGTTTTGAATTAAAAAGTTTTGGTTGCAAATTCAAAAGTTTTGGTTACGAATCCAAAAGTTTTGGTTGCGAATCCAAAAGTTTTGCTTGCGAATCTGACTGAACCCAATGGGCGGGGCCAACACTAGTGGAAGAGAGAAGAGCTCCTATTGGTCGCTTTGACCTCGCTCCTCCACCGCCTGTCTCCGCGCTGTTGCTGCTGCTTCCGCATTCGGTAAAGGCCAGTAGACATTGCAGGCTTTTTTCAATCTTCCCCGATTCAGAGACCACACACTAGAAGACAACAGAGGACAGATCGCACCAGATCTTCCTCTCCTGATCTTCTAGCGTGCGGTGTCCTGTGGAACACACTAGAAGATTCTTCATTAGAGAATCGGCTCCTCGCTCTTCAAAATCTCGCGGAGTCAAACTTGATTTTGAGCGTTTTCCCTTCAGTCCTGTGTTTACATTCATCTCCACTATTATTAATAAGCGGAGAGCTTATTCCCTCACGTCATATCGGCTCCGTTCTTTCAGAGCACCCCCCCCCCCCCCCCGTGCGCGCGCAGCACGGAGTGTTTACTGTCAGAAAGTTTAAATGTTCTAGTATAGACGAGGGGAACATACGTAGTTTGACATCATTTTCTTATCATTTACCCCTTATTTGATAATAATTTAGCTCATTCTTGTGTGTTTATTTCTTTTTTTTACGTTTCACTCCAGAGAGAAACAGCATAGAAATAAGTTATCGCAATCTGTGACGGACAAGCTACTTTTTAAAAAAATCATCATTTTTTGTCCCCAGATTTAATGGTTTAGACCAGAATTAAAATGCATTGATTAGGAAAAAGTTTCATTATACGTCCAAGTCCTCAGAAAGTTATTTTTGCAATTCTTTCGTGATGGTTAATAATGGAGATGAACTGAAACATTGGGATTATTGCAGGACTGGCGAGATGCAGATGAGTGAACCAGATCTGGGTTTGGGTCTGAATGAAATACAGTTCATCCAGGAGCGATACAGTTATTGAGGAATAACCTCTCGTTTTCTGCACTACTGAGCTTTTCTGTTTCACTGTCATATAGTGAATATATTTCAAAGACATATATTCATGTCTCCAGCTCTGACAGCTGAGAGGGGATTTTTTTTCAACACCTCAGTAAAACGTAAATCGTTGGGGGGGAAGGAGCCCGAGCTTGTAAGGGAGGTTGAGAGATACCGGCTAGATATAGTCGGGCTCACCTCCACACATAGCCTGGGCTCTGGAACCCAACCTCTCGAGAAGGGCTGGACTCTCCACTTCTCTGGCGTTGCCCGCGGTGAGAGGCGGCGGGCTGGTGTGGGTTTGCTTATAGCCCCGCAGCTCAGCCGCCATGTGTTGGAGTTCACCCCAGTGAACGAGAGGGTCGCATCCCTGCGCCTTCGGGTCGGGGATAGGTGCCTCACTGTTGTTTCAGCTTATGGGCCGAACAGCAGTGCAGAGTACCCGGCCTTCTTGGAGTCCCTGGGAGGGGTGCTGGACAGTGCTCCGACTGGAGACTCCATTGTTCTACTGGGGGACTTCAATGCCCACGTGGGCAGCGACAGTGAGACCTGGAAGGGGGTGATTGGATCGCATGGCCTCTCTGATCTGAACCCGAGTGGTGTTCTGTTATTGGACTTCTGTGCTAGTCACAGTTTGTCCATAACGAACACCATGTTCGAGCACAGGGGTGTCCATAAGTGCACTTGGCACCAGGACACCCTCGGGCGGAGGTCGATGATCGACTTTGTTGTCGTGTCATCTGACCTTCGGCCGCGTGTTTTGGACACTCGGGCGAAGAGAGGAGCAGAGCTGTCGACCGATCACCACCTGGTGGTGAGTTGGATTCGCTGGCGGAGGAGAAAACCGGACAGACTTGGCAGACCCAAACGTATTGTGAGGGTCTGTTGGGAACGTCTGGTGGAACCCTCTGTCAGCAGGGTTTTCAACTCCCACCTCCGGGAGAGCTTCTCTCATGTCCCGAGGGAGGTTGGAGACATTGAGTCCGAGTGGACCATGTTCTCCACCTCCATTGTCGAAGCAGCTGCTCGGAGCTGTGGTCGTAAGGTCTCCGGTGCCTGTCGTGGCGGCAACCCCCGAACCCGGTGGTGGACACCGGAAGTAAGGGCTGCCGTCAAGCTGAAGAAGGAGTCCTATCGAGGCTTGCTGGCTCATGGGACTCCCGAAGCAGCTGACGGGTACCGGCAGGCCAAGCGAACTGCAGCCCGAGCAGTTGTGGAGGCAAAAACTCGGGTCTGGGAGGAGTTCGGGGAGGCCATGGAGGAGGACTATCGGTCAGCCTCGAAGAAATTCTGGCAAACCGTCCGGCGCCTCAGGAGGGGAAAGCAGGTCTCCGCCAACACTGTTTACAGTGAAGGTGGGGAGTTGCTGACCTCAACTGGGGATATCACAGGACGGTGGAAGGAATACTTCGAGGACCTCCTCAATCCCGTCGCCACGTCTTCCGTGGAGGAAGCAGAGGCTGAGGTCTCAGAGGTGGACTCGTCCATCACCCAAGCTGAAGTCACCGAGGTGGTTGGTAAGCTCCTCGGTGGCAAGGCACCGGGGGTGGATGAGATTCGCCCTGAGTACCTCAAGTCTCTGGATGTGCAGGGACTGTCTTGGTTGACACGTCTCTGCAACATCGCGTGGCGGTCGGGGACGGTGCCTCTGGATTGGCAGACCGGGGTGGTGGTCCCCCTGTTTAAAAAGGGGGACCGGAGGGTGTGCTCCAACTATAGGGGGATCACACTCCTCAGCCTCCCCGGGAAAGTCTATTCCAGGGTACTGGAGAGGAGGATCCGACCGATAGTCGAACCTCGGATTCAGGAGGAACAATGCGGTTTTCGTCCTGGTCGTGGAACAGTGGACCAGCTCTATACCCTCCATAGGGTGCTCGAGGGTTCGTGGGAGTTTGCCCAACCAGTCCACATGTGTTTTGTGGATTTGGAGAAGGCATTCGACCGCGTCCCTCGTGGTGTCTTGTGGGGGGTGCTCCGGGAATACGGAGTCCGGGGCCCCTTGTTAAGGGCCGTCCGGTCTTTGTATGACCGGAGTAGGAGTCTGGTCCGCATTGCCGGCAGTAAGTCGGACCTGTTCCCGGTGCATGTTGGACTCCGGCAGGGCTGCCCTTTGTCACCGGTTTTGTTCATCATTTTTATGGACAGAATTTCTAGGTGCAGCCAGGGGTCGGAGGGGGTCCGGTTCGGGGACCACAGGATTTCATCTCTGCTTTTTGCAGATGATGTTGTCCTGTTGGCTTCATCGAACCAGGACCTACAGCATGCACTGGGGCGGTTCGCAGCCGAGTGTGAAGCGACAGGAATGAGGATCAGCACCTCCAAATCCGAGGCCATGGTCCTCGACCGGAACAAGGTGGCTTGCCCTCTCCAGGTAGGTGGAGAGACCCTAGCCCAGGTGGAGGAGTTTAAGTATCTTGGGGTCTTGTTCACGAGTGGGGGACGGATGGAGCGTGAGATTGACAGGCGGATCGGTGCAGCGTCTGCAGTGATGCAGTCGTTGTATCGGTCCGTTGTGGTGAAGAGGGAGCTGAGCCGAAAGGCGAAGCTCTCGATTTACCGGTCAATCTACGTTCCCACCCTCACCTATGGTCATGAACTTTGGGTCATGACCGAAAGGACAAGATCCCGGATACAAGCGGCCGAAATGAGCTTCCTCCGTAGGGTGGCTGGGCGCTCCCTTAGAGATAGGGTGAGGAGCTCAGTCACCAGGGAGGAGCTCAGAGTAGAGCCGCTTCTCCTCCACATCGAGAGGGGCCAGCTGAGGTGGCTCGGGCATCTGTTCAGGATGCCTCCTGGACGCCTCCCTGGGGAGGTTTTCCGGGCATGTCCCACCGGGAGGAGACCCCGGGGAAGACCCAGGACACGCTGGAGAGACTATGTCTCTCGGCTGGCCTGGGAACGCCTTGGGATCCTCCCGGAAGAGCTGGAGGAAGTGTCTGGGGACAGGGAAGTCTGGGCATCCCTGCTGAGACTGCTGCCCCCGCGACCCGGCCCCGGATAAGCGGCTGAAGATGGATGGATGGATGGATGGACCTCAGTAAAACGGAACTGTTCGGCCGATCAGGGAGCTTTATTCTGAGGGTGTGGGACAGGTCGGCTCTGAGCTGATCGTCTAGCAGGGCACCGCACACCACAGGATTTGCGATCGGAAATATTAAACATGTTCATTATCTTCGATCTCGGCTTCCAATGCCTCCCGAGCGGCTCCGATTGGAAAAAAAAAAAAAAAAAAACCTCTCGGAACACACCGCACACTACAGGAAGATCGGACCCGAACTCATTTACATACTCCTGACAATCAGACCTTTGGCATCATTCGGGAGGAGAAAACCGGGACAAAATTCGGCCCATGGTTCGGGCATGGATAACTGCCAATAATCCTCTAATGTCTACTGGCCTTTACCAATGCGGAAGCAGCAGCAACAGCGCGGAGACAGGCGGTGGAGGAGCGAGGTCAAAGCGACCAATAGGAGCTCTTCTCTCTTCCACTAGTGTTGGCCCCGCCCATTGGGTTCAGTCAGATTCGCAAGCAAAACTTTTGGATTCGCAACCAAAACTTTTGGATTCGTAACCAAAACTTTTGAATTTGCAACCAAAACTTTTTAATTCAAAACCAAAACTTTTGAGCTTGCAAGCAAAACTTCACAATTCAAAACCAAAGTTTTTTTCTGTTTTGATGTCAAAAAAATTTGGTGGGGTTGCCACTTAAATAATTTAGTTCTCAGATTTATTCTATTTGATTGAACTTTTATTTTTTGATTGCAACTTTATGTTTTTTGGTCTCAACTCTCTTTTTTGTTTGCAAAACCTTTTTTGATTGATTGAATAATAAAGACACAAAATTATCTCCATAGACCCGCAGCCCGACCCATAAGCCGTATTTAAAGTAATCATTTTGGGTCACAGTGTCTGCATGCATACAGCACATCGCCACAGTTCAGCTGCCAGTGACTAAACAACGCACCTGAATGAAGCAGCTCTTCCAATAAAAGCCTGACTTCAGTCCTGAATCATCAGCCCTGCTGTTCTTCTCCCATAAAACTGGAAAAACACTCGTTTGTTATGTTTAATGCTTTTAAACTTTCTGTCCAGACTTGAGAGGCGTTCAGCAGCGAAGAGCCGTGACATATTTAGAATCCATCGAGGATAAAAGTAATCCATCAGGGAAACACTGTGTAATGTTTGAACACTTCAGGAACATTACAAAGTGATAGTTGTGCGTTTTATTCATTTATTTCTCAAATATCT
This sequence comes from Salarias fasciatus, assembly GCF_902148845.1. Classification (NCBI taxonomy): domain Eukaryota; kingdom Metazoa; phylum Chordata; class Actinopteri; order Blenniiformes; family Blenniidae; genus Salarias; species Salarias fasciatus. The sequence goes on along the minus strand of NC_043747.1, from coordinate 21,520,903 downwards.
AAATAGCTGTTAACAGTTTTGGAAGTGGCGTTTGTTAGACGGCGGCAGACCGTTTGATGTTCTCGTCCAATCACAAATTGTGTTATTAGATGGTGAAACGCGATTAAACAGCTGAGCCAATGAAGCGACCCTCAGAGAGTAATTAATGACCAAGATAGTTTTCTGTAGTTTGCTCAACTCACTGAAAAGCCCGGAAATGGATGCAGAAGAGACGTGGTGCAGCTGCAGACAATCGCAGCAGATGGATCACGTCACAGCGTTTTTAAAATACAAAATACAATGAAATAACAAAAATACAAAACTGATTTCTCCGTTCCGTTTCAAACTCCGCTCCATTCATTCAACCGTCGTCAAGCAACCTCACCAAAAAACGTCTTTACAGGAAACAGTGCTATCAAAATAAAAGCATTACATATCAAAACCGGAAGTTGATTTCCACTGACAGCAAATAAGTATTGGTAGTACAGCCCATTAAAATAAAAGACAGCAATCATGGAAATCGAACATTTAAATGAAATTATGGTTATTTACAAACAGTTTCCATGTTTTGTTTTTTATTCTTTTTTTTACATGTGTTAAGTAAGAACAGATAATTTTGAAGTTACAGAAAGCTCTTTGAATTGTTAATAAAAGAGAAGTTAAGTAATTCAGCAGCCACTTGTTTTAATGGTGCAATATCTTTGTGGTGTATTTGGGTTACTGCTTTCAAATGGAAAATCAAGAATCGGTAACCGAGAATCGTTAATAATCGAAAATCGGTTTGTAATCGAATCAGGACTTCAATAATCGTAATCGAATCGAATCGGGAAATCGGACAGATTAACCAGCCCTAATATAGATGTCATTAAACTTTTGAAACATTGCTGTTTTTGTCCTCCATTCAATTGTGAAAACCTACTTACATTATATTCTTTTTTTGTCTATTTTTATTTTAAACCCTTTGATTATTATTTTTTCTTTATTCATACCAATAAGGAATATGTGTACTAATTTTATTTTCTGATTACAGTTGAAGCAAACAAACTGTTTATTTGAAGGTTTGTTGCAACTTTATTGGTTCATTTATTTGTCAAGGCGATCAGCATCACACCACCTTGATTGTGACTACAGAAAGTCAGTAATACACAGACAATAATTCTTCTTTAAAGTGCAGCTTCGGGAGGCACAGTTTCTAACTAAACTACAAGAACTACCTGCAAATGATACCCTGAGATTATGTTACAATGTGGCTCTATAGAGAGAAACCAGCTGTTTTATTTCCCCCTCATTTGAAGGTGATGAGATAGTCTGGATAAGACTGGTTGTCATGAAACACAATGTACATCTGGGGTTTGTCCATTTTATCCACCACACTGTCGAAGCGGTCGTGGGGCCGCTGGCTGTCTCGAGGAGGAGGGACGTTCATGTCCTTGTTGCCCTGAGTGAAGATGCCGGTCAGCACTCGAGCCACGAACATGACCTGAGAGTTGTCAGCAGCTGGCTTGGAGTAGCGCGGATTCGCTGAGTAAGATGCATTGACGGCAAAGTAAACACCAGCACCATATGCAGTTCCTGAGGATGAGATGAACAGGAGATTAAACATAATGAGCCCACATTTTCAGAGAGGGAAGGGGAGAAGTAGGACTCATTGTATTCTATGGGGATCTTTACCGTTTTGTCCACAGAAACGGCGATTAAAGCCGGTCTCTGTGATGGAGTTGCAGCTGTCCTTGGTGGTCCCGTGATACAGAAGTTTTTCCCTCGCTCCCCCCTCCTGCTTGTTCTTCTCTGACATGTGCTTCTTCTGGACTTCGTAGGCGCGACGCAGATGGATGTTCTGCAAACGCTCAATCTAGCAACAAAAACAATAAAAATGATCATGAGTCACTGAGTATTATATTGAAGAATCTAACTCCTTCTGTTCCGTTGTGAAACTTATGTATTGTTACAAACAAAATGATATTAAACCAGGTAATTTATTGATGTTTTTGGGAAGTAAATTTTTCAGTGAGGGAGTTCATTACATGAATACTTCATATCATTACAGGCCTGCAAATAACTCGACAACTTGCTTCTGGATTCAAAATCTTTTCCTTTTTTCAAAAAGGTATAGATGTCGCCATTGGGAACTACCTACTTTCATCACAGTCTTGCTCTCAGTTTTACTGAATTCACTCTTTAAAGCTCTGTACTCTGCAGAGGAAGGCGGCACTGCCACCACCTTCACCTTCTCCCCGGGGGCCATGCTGTCCCAGTACAGAGGCATGGTGAAGTCTGGAAGACATTGAGAGCAGGAACCAAGATCGAAATGTAAATTGAAAATCTTCACAGGATGGCACTGCAAAGTGCATTGACATTTTTTTGAAGACACAGGACCTGAAATTATTCAACAGAGGGAACTGCTATGCTTAATCTGTCCACTAGGGTTCACTGTTGTGACTCCTGACATCCATCTTCTTACCTGACAGGTTCTCCAGTCGTTTGAGCTTCCTGAGCTCTGCGACCATGAGGTTTGTGGCCTCCATGCTGTTTAGATCTACCGTCCATGTGACTCCCTGGGCATCCACTATTCCCCTTGCAATGTCTTGTTTTTCCAAATTGTAATTTGCAGTTTTAGGAAGTCTCTCCCAGAGACCATTGTGGCTCATGATGCACCAAACCACACGGGTGAACAGATCCTCTTCCTCCTTGAATCTCACCTCTCTCCTGAGGTTACCGTGGAGAACTGCATTGAATGCCATCACCGCCTTGGTGACGCCATCTTTTAGGCCGCTCACAGACAAGTTGCCTGACTGGTCATTTTCTTTGTGCAGTCCCTGAGTGTCGATCAGCTGCATCAGCTCTCTCACGTCGTCCTGCATGAGACTGTCCAGCTCCTCCTTTCTGAAGGTGTGAGTGGAGCACTGGTTCTGATACAGATCTTTCAGCTTCGCCATGGCGTCGTCAACGCTCTTCCTGCTGAGACCCAGGAACAGAAAGCCAGAGTGCTGACTTGCAGGAGTGTTGTTGAGGATGCTGAGGTCTGTGCTCGCTGACAGCTGGTGCTCTTGTTGCTGTGTTTTAGGCAGGGCACCTGAAATTGAAATAATAATAATAATAATAATAATAATAATAATAATAATAATAATAATAATAATAATAATAAAAAATCAACTCATTGAAAAAACATTTCTTTTTCCTGAATTATAATTTATACCAGGGCTGTGGCTCTTAGGCCAAAATGGGCCCTCAAAAGGCTTCAGTCTTTTCCACCAAACCATCAAGTACATTTAGAAAATTTCAAAGAATATGTGGATTCTTAAGAATTCTTAAGAAAGAAATTTCTTGAGAGTAGAGGACATAACACATTACTGAGTCCAGCGATGAGATATTGGTGAGCTGCCATGAAAGATAACTCCCTTGATGCTAACAAACAAACAGTAGCCTAACAAACATGGGTTTTTTAAAAACATACAAAATGACACAGCTGCAGGAGAAGTTTTATTGGGGGACATTAAACTATATTTTGCACCAGAAGGTGTTACAGCCTGTGTCTCTGAGACCATATATACATATATATAGGGGCACTCAGGGTCTGTTTTGTCTGCCTGTCTGTTTAGGTGGGTGGCGCTGGTTGGTAGTGTTTAAGGAAGTCAGGACGGCCTGATCATGAGAATTGCCTTCAGCTGCGACTTCGGGTGGAGATCCTTTCTCGATGTAGGGTGTCTGTTCAAGCTGAACTCTGACTCCACTTAAGCACTGGAGGGTAGCACCAACTACAGTTAGTTGTTACACGCGAGCGTTTGTTGATGGCTTCCTGTTCCCTCTTTGTGTCTCCGTCTCGATCTGAAGACACGCTCAGGCGCCACCTGCTTCTGTACCACTCCTGACTTCAGTGCTACTAACTACCTGTCTTTGGAGAATTCCTGCTCCAATCACTTCACCATGGCCCAGTCCCTTGCGTCCCTGTGGACTCCCGGACCTTAGATAGATCTCCTCGGTGAAATTAATACATTTTGTTTTCCACTGTTCATTTTGCGATCTGCTCTTGAGCCTCTGGCGCACACCGTAACAGAAGTTCATTAAAAATGCTTTATGTTGAGGTTGTCATTTTCAGTTGAAATGGTTTGGTTTAAATTTAAAGGCTGTCTTTTACCGTTGCTGTCCAGTCAAGACGAAGTTGTGCTGAATGTGGCCCCTGAACTAAAACATGTTTGCCGCCTCTGACTGGAACAGACAGCTTTCTCAATAATCATAGAGAAGCTGAAGCTACACTTCACCTGTGCAGTATACAGCAGTGGAAAATATCTGCATGGCTTCCTCCTGAAATGCCAGGAACACATCCATCTTGTACAGGATGATGCGGATATCGCGCAGCATGTGAAGGTGAGTGGAAGTCGTGGCGTTCTTGATCCCTCGAAGGATTGCTCCTGCCACGAGTCCAGGCTGCAGCCCGCCGGCTCCTGCACAACAAACCAAACCGGGACAGTTAAAATTGATTCCTGAAGCTGTAAATATTCCATTTTCCATGAACCCACCAGCACAGATTGCAGGGATTGCTACAGACTTGTAGTGGTTTGTTTCGCAGCACATGATGATCAGTTGAGTGATCTTTTCAATGCGGCTGGCGGACTTCTCTCCACACACGTGTAAAATGGCTTTGCAGGGGAACCGTCCCGGTTGAGTGAAAATCATGCTTCCTGGGGTTAATGTCGCGACTAACAAAAAACATGTAAATAAATTTAGTCAGAAGCTAGTCAATCAAAAAAAGAACAACAATCTCTTATGTTGTTTTTTTCTTTTTTACCTGTTTTAAGTTCTTCCTCTACCTCTGGTCCAGCTGCGGCTAAGATACATTTGCACACACCATCTGCAGGAAACAAAGAAAAAAAGGGGGGTTCATTCTTTAAATATAAATATCAATAACTATGAAGCAAAATGTGAAATCACGTGATTAGACAACAGTAGTGATTAACAATATGGCCTCCATTATTAAAGCAACTGCTCGGAGCTGTAGTTGTAAAGTCTCTGGTGCCTGCCGTGGCAGCAACCCCCGAACCTGGTGGTGGACACTGGAAGCAAGGGCCGACGTCAATCTGAAGAAGTAGTCCTATCGACTCGAGGTGGCTCCTGGGACTCCAGAAGCAGCTGACAGGTACCAGCAGGCGAAGCGAATTGCAGTCCGAGCGGTTGTGGAGGCAAAAATTCGGGTCTGGGAGGAGTTTGTGGAGGCCATGGAGGAGGACTACCGGTCAGCCTCAAAGAAATTCTGGCAAGCCGTCTGGTGCCTCAGGAGGGGAAAGCAGGTCCGCACCAACTCTGTTTACAGTGGAGGTGGGGAGCTGCTGACTGGGGCAGTTGAGGACAGTGCCTCTGGACTGGCAGATTGGTGGTTCTCCTTTTTCAAAAGGGGGCCTGGAGAGTGTGCTCCAACTTCAGGGAGATCACACTCCTCAGCCTCCCTAGGAAAGTCTATTCCAGGGTACTGGAGAGGAGGCGAGCCTCAGATCCAGGAGGAACAATGTGATGAACAATGTGATTTTAACCTCAGGGTGCCTTGTGAGGGGTGCTTTGGGAATATGGAGTCTGGGGCCACTTGTTAAGAGCCATCCAGTTTCTGTATGACCGAAGCAGGAGTCTGGTCCGCATTGCTGGCAGAAAGTCAGACTTGTTCTTGGTGCATTTTGGACTCCAGCAAGGTTGCCCTTTGTCACCAGTTCTGTTCGTCATTTTCATATACAGAATTTCTCGGCACAGCTGGGGACCGGAGGGGGTCATGTTTGGTAACCACAGGATTTCATCTCTGCTTTTGGTAGACAATGTTGTCCTGTTGGCTTCATTGAACCCAGACCGAAAGGAAGCACTGGGGTGGTTTGCAGCCGAGTGTGAAACGATAGGGATGAGGATCAGCACCTCCAAATCCGAGGCCATGGTCTCCAGGGAGGGAGAGAAGCCATGCTCCATGTAGAGAAGTTCAAGTATGTTTGGGTTTTTTTTCATGAGTCGGGGACAGATGGAGCGTGAGGTTGACAGGTGGATTTGTGCAGTGGTTGCAGTGATGCATTTGTTGTATCGGCCTGTTCCGGTGAACAGGAAGCTGAGCTGAAAGGCGAAGCTCTCGATTTACCGGTCAATCTTCACTCCTACCCTCACCCCATGAGATCCCATGGTCTCATGTTTGACAACCATGTTCTAAACTATGTAACATAAACTGAAATAATGATCAGTAACATGCAAAAATGAACACATTCTTCAGAGTTTTTAAGCTAAATACATCAAGTCCACTGCACTGATGTTCACCAACACTTTCCCACAACACAAGACTGAATTTAAGTAACCAAGTAAGCAAGCAAAATTAATTTATATTGCGCTTTTCACAGACCAGAGACACAAAGTGCTTCACAACAAAACAAAATGTAAAGATAAAACAGCATTCAAAAGAGCATTAGATTAGCATATAGAGATTGTAAACATTGCTCTGGCATAACTGCAGAGTATTAGAGGGCAGTATAAGATACCGCCAAGACGCACTGTGTCATTGAGTCTGAAATGTGTTCTGGAGCAGATGCGTTTTTAGATGTTTTGAGGAGGTAAAAATAAAAAGTCATCAGCAAAATAAAGTTCCTTTCAGTTTCTTGATGAAAATTAACTTACTGAGATCAAAATTTGTGAAGTCTGTTGTGTTCACCACAAGATCCGTTGTCTCATTGGTGATGTCCCCAAAAACCATCCGTAGTTTAACTCCACCTCTCAACGTGATGGTAATTTCATCCAGGTCACTGGTGAGGGATCTGAAGATCTCTAGAGGGAAGAATCATTTTTAGATTAGATTTTTTTTTATCAACAGGTTGGATGTCATGAAGGTCGACTGAGCTGGTTTTTTGAGGGTACCTTCACTTCCTTGTCTCATGCTCAGGTGTTGGTAGAGGTCACGGTAGAGCTGTGAAAGAAACAGAAGCAATCAAACATCAAACAAAGTATCACATTTGATGCAGACATTGTGTTTGATATATTCACCTCATCTGAGCCAGGATAACCGGGTTTGATGATGATGTGGATGGTGGAGAGCGAACTGGACGATGCAGATGATCCAAACCCACAAACAGCATCAGTGAGCACTTGGACGGCTTCACTCGGAGGATATCTTAGCAGTTTTCCAGGCCCAATAATGGGACAAGCTAACGAACTGAAGCCCTGCTGAGTACATCTATCCAAGCATTGTCTGAGTCCTTTACCAAGAGCCTGCAGAACACAAAAACAAAATACAATTTTCTTTCATTTTCTTTGTAAGATTATACATGAATGTAAAGACATACAGCACTGGCATGTCGATTAAATGAAGTATCAGGAAGACACAAGGTCAATAAAAGGTAATGGAATACTTGTTCCCTTCACAAACTTCAACCCTTTTATTTATGAACACCAAATGAATTTAATTACTTGTGATTGCTGGAACATTTTGGTTTTATTGACTGTTTTAATTCAGAAATGCAACAACTTGAGTTTTTTTGAGAAGAAACTTGTTTCTCAAATCAAAACTATGACTGCTTTTGCTTTTCGACGAGGTTATTGGGGTTAAAATGGTTGTGTTTCAATACCAAACCTTTCCAATTGAGCATTACTTGTTGGTTCTCTCGACACTGATTGTTAAGATGATCATTAGAATAATCAACAGAAAAACTGTATCGTCAACTTCACAAACTTGCCTCCAATAAGCAGACTTTCAAATTCAATAAATATATTTCCTTTTCTAGACATATTTTTCACAGCTCTTACTTTACCTGGACACTCGTCCCTCTGACTCCATCCCAAGGTAAACACTCAATGAAGAAGATCTTTGAGCAGCCCAGCGATGGAGGACTGTCAACGTGCAGAATGTCTCCAGGAGCGAGTCTGCAGTTCAACGCCAGAGAGTCGAACTTTGATTTCAGTGCGTTCCCAGCTTTCTTCAGAAGGCAGTTACCAATCTGTGTGGAAGTCAGCCGTATGTTGACCATGGGGACGACCAGTACATTCACCTTTGAGGCAGGCAGTGAAACAAAGTTAAATCAGTTGAAGCTTGTGTCCGGAGTTTCCCTTTGTTTACAATGTATGTATCATTTTTTAACAGAGCTTAAAGCCTGTGTCTGGAGTTTTGAAAGAGAGAGGGTTTTTTTTTAATCCAACGTCTGGAGGTTCCCCCTCCCCCTGCTTTCATGAGCGACCAAGCCACGCTCCTTTAATTGTGCACGCTATTATCTGTCAGGTGAAAATGAAAGCCTCCGAGTCCTACAGCATCCTACATGTTTAGCTGTTTCTGGTGGATGTTCAGCAGACCGTGGATATATCCAAGGTAAGCACGGTGGCTGCTGCGGAGCTAACTCACCTCTGCCTGGGCGAGTGCGCGTGCTCTCTGGCTGCGTGCACACTTCGATTGACAACACAAGAGTGCAGAAGCTCGAAATCTATTGACTGACACTGACTGGCGCTTTTTCGGATAACATGGGGGTCTATGAGACGAAGATGGGCCTCATAAATAAATGTTTATATTGCTTTATGCTAATATTATATTGTAGTATCGAACCAGACTAACACATTTAAGCTCTGTTGAAAAATGATACATACGTTGGAAACGAACAGAAACTCCGGACATGAGCTTTAAATGTGTTAGTCTGGGTCGATACTATAATAAAATATTAGCATAAAGCAATATAAAAATTTATTTATGAGGCCCATCTTCGTCTCATAGACCCCCATGTTATCCGAAAAAGTGCCTTACAGCTTCAGCCAATAGAGTTCGATCTTCCGCTTTGTCAGGCAGAGCCAGAGAGCACGCGCACTTGCCCAGGCAGAGGTGAGTTAGCTACAATGCAGCCGCTGCACTTACCTTGGATATATCCATTGTCTGCTGAACATCCACCGTAAACAGCTAAACATGTAGGATGCTGTAGGACTTGGAAAAAACTCATTTTCACTCCACAGGTCATGCGTGTGTACAATCAAAGGGGCGTGGCTTGGTCGCTCATGAAAGCAGAGCGGAACCTCGAGACATTGCATTAAAAAACTCTCCTTCTTTCAAAACTCCAGACACGAGCTTTAATGTATTGTTCTGTTTTTGTATTACTTGAGGACATGCTGATGAATATTAATCAAAATGGTCAAACCTGCTCATTTTCCAAAGAACCAAGCTTGATGGCTATGTTGGCTTTGTTGATGGGAGAACTCACATTGTGAGCGGTAGCAGTACCACCAACAGATCTTGAGTGGTTTCTAGAAAATTGAAGTCTTGAGAGGAGAGTCATGGGGCTGCTGGAGCTTCTTTGTTTGCTTTTCACATCTGGAGTTGACACACATTGCTGTTCCTTGATAATAACCCTGAAGGAGCGCTCTACCAGTTCCTTGCTGTCTTTACCAGTTGCCTGATAGTATTGCTGAGCTCCTGAGCCTTCCAGAACCAACGTGTCTGATGTCAGAGAAGCCAAAGCCTGCTTGGCTTCTTGAACTTTGCAATGGGGACCAGACAGGATCACACAAGGATTTGGTAAAGGAGAAACTTTAAAAGTCACATTGGGTGACTTGATACCAGTCAGGTCTAAGATTTTATCGAAACAATCAGCGAATTCAGGATTCGACAGGTTCATTTTATCTTGACTCATGACTTGGTTCAGCTGATAGTCTTGAATAATGTCTTTAAACTGAAGCACGTTTTCACTGTAGCCAACAAGTCGTACTTTTTTGGCTCCATTGATTCCCGGGATGAAGCTGACGTCCACTCTGAGCTCGTCACGGTTTGCTTCGCTCTGGCCTTGATTCAGGATGTCTTTCAGTTTGTCCAGATGTGGAGAAACTGCTGCAGCTCCCTGCAGCTGGATGGTGGACACATTCAGATCTTTCACCAGCGCTGCCTGGACCTCGTCCAAAGCATCAGTGGACAGGCTGGACAGAACCAGGTTCGGCTTCATCTCTATGGAGATGGGATTTCTAATGAAGCGAGCTTGGTATTTGGAAATGGCGCCACTCAAACGGATGAAGTTCAGTAAAGCTGTTGCAAACTGAATCTTCCTTTCTTTGATTTGGCCAATGAGTTCATCGAGCTTTGTGGCTCCAGACTGCACCTCATCTTCCAGGCCTTCCAGGATGATGATGCCTTTACCTCTGCTGTACTGAACATCTGGATAGTGTGCACGCAATTCATGGCAGAACTCTTCTTCTATCAGTTTTAGCTGATTCTCTGTGATTGGCTTTTCCTTTCGGCTCCTCAGGCTCTTTGTCAGGATTGCGACCCTCTCTTTCACAGCCTCTGCTTTCCCCACAATCACAGGATATCCACTGTCTGCGTACACCATGATGTCTTTATTTACAAAGGACAGATCCTGCAGTAACACCTGCACTTGTTTTGCCTCGACTACATGATAGCAGTTGTACTTCTCGTTGATGTCAACGATGATCTGGTTCACTTGCTGCTCCCATTTCTCTGCAACACCTCCGAAGGCTCCTCCAGGGCCCTTATCCACATCTCCCCTCACCACGGCCTCCTCTTCGTCACACTTTAACTCCACCTCGCAGCCGATTGAAGAGAATTGTTTTTGGAGATATGTGAAAGCTTTGGGATTGTCTCTCATGTAGTGCAGGAGGAAAACATTCACTTGGTAAATTATCTCAAGAATTTTTGTGTTTGTTTTGGCGAAAGTCTGAGGAAGAAGCACCCAACAGATATAATAATTATTCGTTGTGAAAGTAGATGTATTCAGAGTGTTATAACTGAGGATAATTATACCTTTCAGAGATAAAGGTATGAATCACTGGGTTTGTTTCAATATTTAAATTGCTGATTGCTGCTTATCTGACACAACTGGTCTGACAACATTGTGAAGCGCTTACGTAGCAGTTTCTCAAAAACACGTAACAATTATGGTAAATCATTGAAACTGACCTGAGCCTGACTGGTCTTTGGTTGATCCGGAGTTTCTGTTGGGTTGATCCGATTCACAGTCAGTTGAACTTCTCCATCAGGAAGAGAGATGGTGTGAAACTTTTTCTGCAAAACCCTTTCCTGGTCTGTGACGGCAACAAATTCCACAATCAGACTTCACAAAGATACTGAAATTGTGAAATATTATTTGATACTGAACTTATTGAAGCCAGTGCAGAGAGCTTACCTTCTTTATCTTTGAAACAGATTACATAGCTGTTTCCTGAAACCTTCTGTATCACTCCGCATTCACCTCCTCCAGACTCTCTTCTCTTCTGAAAGTATCTTCTCACCTTCCCTGTTTCCTTGTCAGTCATGTGTCTTGCTACAAAAAACAGTGAATGTTTGTATTCTTCCATTTTGCCCTGGTAAAAAAAAAAAACTTTCATGAAAAACCTTCTTCCCAGCTGATGAGCGTCTGTTTGCCACTGAACTGAGATTGTTTCCTGCTACTGTCATTTTCAAAAGGCACCTCCTTCTTATTACCTAACACACAGGCAATTACATAATGCTGTTTATTTTCCCTTTGAGGTGGTATTTTCCTATTTTTATCCATTCAGGTACATTGAAATGTCCTCTGAAAACACCTGACAACAATGTAATGACATTTGCACAACAGCAACAATTATTTCACCAATTTCTGGTGGAGCCAAAGCTGATTTTGGGCCTTCAAACTATTTAACATGTTGTAGCCAAAAAAGTTGAAAAAAAAATCCCAAAACTATCAATGAAAGAACTGATTAATCTGCAGTAATACCACATGATGAGTCTGGATGTCATGATGAGACTAAAAACTGTTCATAAGACATTGTGACAGGTCTCAGTGCATGTTGATCAGGCTTTTGTTGCTCTGTATTTTCTATCATAATTATCTGTGCTTGGTCCTTTAGTTTTCTTCGCCCATTTTCAATGAATACAAAACAGGAAATGTAACCAAGCATTTCAATAAATATCAGCTTAAACTTATGAAATCCTACCTGAATATCATGAATATACACATTTATTTTTGTTAAAAGTACAATCACAAAAGCACATTATTACAGCTGTGTTTTCTGATGTAAAATACAGAAAAAAAATATCCTTCAGTTGCACTTTGGTTTGTTTTGTTTCAGTGCAAACTAAGAGACTGAAGTACATTATAAAAAGGTTTGCATTGATTTAATAGACGATGACCAGACAGGATTTATAAAGGGACGCCAAACACAGGACAACATATGACGGACTTCACACGTAATTTATGAAGCCAAGAAACAAAACACAGCCACAGCTTTAGTGAGCCTAGATGCCGAAAAGGCTTTTGATCGGGTCTGCTGGACCTATCTCTTTGCAGTTTTGAAGAGAATGGGATTTAGTGAAACTCTAATTTGGTGCATGAGGGCCCTGTATCACAAGCCAGAGGCCAGAATCAAAATAAATGGTGACCTGACCAATAGTTTTGAGCTCTTCAGAGGAAGTAGGTAGGGCTGCTGTTTAAGCCCCGCCCTCCTTGTCCTGTTTGTCGAGCCTCTGGCCCAGTACATACGACAAACAACTGAACTGAAAGGAGTAACAGTTGCCAAAAAAGAACAAAGGACAGGTCTCTTTGCAGATGATATTTTAGTATACCTCCAAAACCCCGATAGCTCATTTCCTAAACTTTTACAAATTTTAAAAGATTTTGGAAAAATATCTGGATATAAATTAAATATCACAAAAATTCAAATACTTTGTATTAACTGCAGACCAGCCCAACTAATCAGACAAAAACATAAACTCACATGGGATTCCGAACAAATAAAATATTTAGGGGTTAATTTGACTAAAGAATTTAGTACATTATATGCAGTTAACTATGGTAAAATGAATACAATAATTCAAAAAGACTTGTCAAAATGGACAAATTTACCCTTAGATTTCAGCTCAAGAATAGAGGTGATTAAAATGAATGTAGTGCCCCGGTTGATGTATCTATTCTATTCTTTACCAGTACACATTCCAGACACAGAGTTTGCTAAATAGGAAAAACAAATGAGTTGATTTATATGGAAAGGAGCAAAACCAGATGGTTCAAAACGCTTCAGCCTGAGAAAAAGAAAGGTGGTCTCGCACTCCCAAATTTAAAGCAGTATTTCTTGGCTGCTCAGTTGAGATATGTGATTAACTGGTGTGCAAGGGAATATTACTCCAAATGGAAGCATATTGAACTCAACTATGGTACATGTTAACCTCAATCGAGACTTGGAGACAAAGCTAGTTCACGGCCTGAAGAAGTGAACCCTATTATTGAAACAACTCTTAAGATCTGGTGGGATGTAGTAAATAAAGTCAAGTTGGAAGGAGACTATAAACTGTTGGTTTGGCCCTCGCGTTCCCCAAAATTCGGAAGGGGTCAGCTTGATACTACATTTCTGAGATGGGTGGATAAGGGAATCACAGCTGTGTCACTGAAGGGTCAGAGTTTAAGTCTTTTGAGAAAGCAAAACTTGAATTTAACTTGAAGAACTCAGACCTGTTTAGGTATTTCTAATTAAGATATTTTTTTAATTCGGATATCAGGATTCATTGATCGCCGCGTCCCCGTTCCCGAGCGCCGGGCTCAGTTCCACTGCGGTCCGGGAGCCGCCGCGCTCCTCTCCCGGACAAGCGGGAGTCCTGCTGGACAAGCATCACACGCTATTGACACGCAGCGGCAGGGAGGAAACCCAGCCACGCCTGTGAGTATCATCGTCGTCCGGGGTGGTGCTCACTACAAGGCCTAGAGCTTGGAGTTGCTTGGTGCTTTGTGCTGGCCCAGTCTGTGTATGTGGCAGGTACCACTGTACTCCAGCTAGCAGCTAACACCGTGCTCCAGCTAACACCGGGCTCCAGCTAACACCGGGCTCCAGCTAACATCGGGCTCCAGCTAACACCTGGCTCCAGCTAACTCCGGGCTCCAGCTAACACCGGGCTCCAGCTAACTCCGGGCTCCAGCTAACATCTGGCTCCAGCCAGCAGCAGACCACCGGGCTCCAGCTAACAGCTACCATCAAGCTTATGCCAGCGGTGAGCTACAGTTACACTGCACAAGAACATGCCACCAAAAAAGAATGCAGCATCTGCTGAGGACATTGAAGAGATCAAAACATCACTGGAAATGCTGACAGAAGAAGTAACTGTAATCAGGCAACAGCAAAAACAAATATTGAAGTTAGCAGAGGATGTAAAAACTCTGCAGCTGCTCAATAATGACAAGGACAAAAAAATTAAAATGTTAGAGAACAGGGTTGAGGATTTGGAACAATACAGCAGAATTAATGATGTCATTGTCACAGGGCTTAACATCAAACCAAGATCTTACGCCAGGGCTGTTACTGGTTCCAGTGCAGATGTTCAGAGTGACCAGGATGAAGAATCTGTAGAGCAGCAGGTGATAACCTTTCTACATGCAAAAGGACTAAATGTGGACAAAAACCATATTGAGGCCTGTCATCCTCTTCCACAAAGAAACAAAGAAACAAAACCGGCCATAATATTACGCTTCACAAAAAGAAAACAAAAGAATGGCCTGCTTAAACAAGGTAAAAGACTAAAAGGAACAGATGTTTTCTTAAATGAGCATCTAACAAAAAAGAATGCAGAACTTGCACGAGAGGCCCGTTTCTTGAGGAAACAAAAGAAAATATCAGCTACATGGACCTCAAATTCTAAGATTTTTGTCAGGTCAAATGGTAGTCCAGAAGAGGCAAGAGTAACGATAATTAAAAGTATAGATGATCTACAGAAATACAGAGCATAAATGTTCACCTTGATATATGGACCAAAGAAGATAAGAGGTTGAATGCGCTACATCATGGACACTTAAGGCCTCAGTATACTTCCCCGTCGCCGCCTACGTCGTTCCTACGACGTAGACGTCGTAGCCCTACGTCGGGCTACGTCGGGGCTTGACATGCGCCTCCCGAAAATTGTGACTTCGCGTCCTTTCGACGCGTGGTGACGTGAACGTCGAGGGCTGTGATTGGTCCGCTTTCGCGTTGTTTATAGAATAAAGTAGAACTCACCCGAAATGCTTTTCTGATCCGAACAGTGCTTCGGGAGAAATTGAGATCCAAAATTGAGCGGCGCACATCCCTATACTGTTAGCAGTGTTAGCACTGTTAGCAGACGGGGCTACGTGTATAGCCGCTCCTCAAACGGCTTTAATCGTCCAAAAGCTCATTAGTTTCACCAATATTTCATCACGGTCCGCTCAGCCTCTCCTCCACCACAGCCCGGTGTCACCAGATATGTCATATATGCAGATATATGTTCGGTAAATGCACTCGTGTCTAGATACGGATGTCTAGAAATCTATGTCTATAGATCTATGTCTAGGTAAAGCCGGAGCTACGGAAGCCGCATTGTTGTTGTGACTGCTAGCGGCTTGGCAGAGGAGGGCGTTCCCTTGACGCAGGAGCAAGATATGTTCAGTAGCGGCGTAGGGTTGCCGGCGTAGGAACGCCGTGGCGGCGACGGGGGAGTATACTGAGGCCTTTAGACTGAATCATGGACACTCGTATAGACACAAACAGTGACAAAATTTACAACATGGAAGCGGACATCACTGATACCATACTAACGCCAGGGAGATGTGATTATTTTACTGTTCAGCAATTCAATAACAGAACAGATATGATGTCGGATGAGGCATTTTCCATCATTCACTTTAACAGTCAGAGTCTAAAACGGAAATTACCAAAAATTAATGAGCTTTTTGCTGATATCAAACAATCATTTAATGTGATTGCTGTGACGGAAACCTGGTTAAAAGAGATTCATATTGATAAAGTTCAAATCAAAGGTTATAATCTGTTTTATGCAAATAGGGTGGAAAAAGGAGGTGGAGGAGTAGCCCTTTATGTAGATGAAAATCTGCATAGTAAAGTCATTGAAATGAAAACTGTAATTATTCCAAACTTAATGGAAGTGCTCACAATTGAGATCATCAGGGATATTGGCAAAAATATACTTGTTAGTTGTGTTTATAGACCACCTGGGCCTGGTATAGAGCTGTTCACAGACAAAATTCTTGAATTGTTTGCAGATGTTAAAAATAAAACAATTATAGTCTATTGTGACTTCAACATTGATGTGGGTAATAATGCAGCGTCAAATGACTTTAAAAGTTATATGCAAATGGCAGGACTATGTCCTATGATTAGAAAGCCAACTAGAATTACTACCCATAGCGCAACCATCATTGATAACATATACACAACTTTACATGGAGACATAATTAGTGGCATTCTTATGACCGATGTGAGTGATCACCTACCTGTATTTACTATTTTTAAAAAATTGTGCATTACCCCTGAACGAGAAAAAACTTTAATTTTTATACGAGACAAATCCAATAAAGCCATTGAGGCATTCAGAGAGGATTTAAAGAAACAAAATTGGGATCAAGTTTACACAGGAGATTTAAATAATGCCTACAACACTTTCATGGAGATACTTATTAATTTATACAACAAAAATTGCAAAATAACCAAAGTTGCTTGTGTCGAGAAAAATACTATTAATAACCCATGGATGACAAGTGGTCTGAAAAACGCCTGTAAGAAAAAAAATTATCTCTACAGAATGTTTCTCAAACTAAGAACAAAAGAAGCCGAGGTTCGGTATAAAAAATATAAAAATAAACTGATATCAATTCTAAGACAACAGAAAAAGGATTACTACACAAAATTAATAGAGAAAAGCAAAAATAGTACAAAAACACATGGGGTGTAATTAACACAGTCTTGCACAAAGGCAAGGTTAAACCCATAATTCCAAACCATATAACCAAAAACAAAATAGACATTTTTGAAAAACAGGACATTGTAGAGGAATTTAATAATTACTTTGTGTATATAGGAAAAAATCTATCTCAAAATATCCCAGACGAAAACATAAATAGTGGAATAATACAAAATAATGAACGTAGCATCTTTCTTGAGCCTGTACAAGCAAATGAAATATTCAGTATTGTTTGTAAATTTCCAAATAAAAATTCCAATGACTATACAGACATGAACATGTCACTGATAAAACAAATAATAGATGTCGTGATTGAACCCTTTAAATACATCTGTAACTTGTCATTTACCAACCATGTGTGTGTGTGTGTGTGTGTGTGTGTGTGTGTGTGTGTGTGTGTGTGTGTGTGTGTGTGTGTGTGTGTGTGTGTGTGTGCGTGCTTGTTAGCGTGTGCGTGAGAGTGTGTGAGTGTGTTGGAATGTGAGTGTGTGTGTGTGCGTTTGGTTTAGGGATGAGTGGTTGTGTGTGTGTGCGTGTGTGCATGTGTGTGTGTCAGTATGAGTCTTGGGTTGGGGCGGGGGGGAGTGAGGCGGGAGAGGACAGGGGGTGGGCGGGGTGGGCCGGGCGGTGGACGGGGGGGGGGGGTTCCGGGGGGGGGTCGTGGGGTGGGGGTGGGGGGGGTGATGCCCTGGATCTCGGGGTGCGTGGCCAGAGCACTGGGGGGTGTACTGGCCTGGGGTGGGTAGCCGCCCGTGTGGGCTGGTTCTCCCGGGTGGGTCATGGCCCTCCGCCTGGGTGGGGGGTTGGCTCCTGGGCTCTTGGGCCTTGGGCTCTCGGCCCTGCCCGCCCCGGGCGTCCGGCGCCCGGGGTGGACCGGCTCCTGCCGGTCGTGGCTCCGCGGGGCCCGGGCCCCGGGACTGCCGGGGTCCCCGGCCGGGGCTCTCCTCTGCCCCGTTTCTGGACCGGAGCGTGGGCGTCTGCCTGGGGGGGCGGCTTGGATCCGGGCTCTGTGATGTCCGCCGGCTGTCTGGGCTCTGAGGGCCTCTCTGGCCTGCTTCTGGCCTTCTCAGAGGTCAGAGGTCATATATGCATGATCACTATCACCATCACTGTCACCATCATATTCACATGATCACGTTGATCTTTAATCACTCTTTACATACTCGGTTACCTTGTCTTCCTGTGGTGGTTAGAATAATGGTGATCTGTAGCAGACCTCTCTTGATGCACGCCCCGAGTTTACTACTAGTTACGACTAGCTATATTCAAAAAAAAAAAAAAAAAAAAGGGGGGTTTGTGGTGTCCTTGCATTTTCTTCCTCCCCTACACCTCCTTTTATTTTTGTGGCCTGGTCTGTTCATTAATATGGTTCGGGAAAAAAAAAAAAAAAAAAAAAAACAAAAAAAAAAAATGTATGTATGGTTCTGTAATTTTCTGTGTTGGTTGTCGGCTCTGTTTTGGTGTTGTCTAGATTGGGGTTTGGGATTGTTCTAGGTTGCGTGTGGTGCGTCGACAACACTGTTTTGTATTGTGACTTTGTACATAGGTTGTGCCCCCCCCCCCCCTTCCGTTCTCCCTCTCTTTATCTTTCTCTCTTTCTGTCCCTGCTCTCTGAGCATTTCCGTCCCGGTCCTGTCCGGCAGCCATGCCGGATGCCAGCTTTAAATAAAGGCAGCAGCAGGAGGAGACTCAGTCTCGTCCTGCTGCTAATATTAAAATCTGTTCGGATAGTAAAAGGCTACAATCATACAATATTGCACGCCCCAGCTGCCGAACAGGACAAGGGGAAAAAAAAAAAAAAAAAAAAAAAAAAAAAAAAAAAAAAAAAACTTGTCATTTACCACAGGAACATTTCCAGAGAGTATGAAAATAGCCAAAGTAATTCCACTTTTCAAAAAAGGAAATAAAAATGATGTCTCCAATTACAGGCCTATATCGTTACTTCCTCAGCTCTCAAAAATTTTAGAAAAATTATTTGTGATCAGATTAAATAAATTTATTGTTAAACACAACATTTTAAGTAACAATCAATATGGATTTCGGACGAATCACTCAACCGCCACAGCAATTATGGAACTGGCAGAAGAAATTACAAATGCAATGGACAAGAAACGTTTCTTAGTAAGTGTCTTTGTAGAGCTTCAAAAAGCATTTGATACTCTAGATCATGACATATTGCTGTATAAATTATATAAGTACGGTATAAGAGGTGTTGCTCACGAATGGGTCAAAAGCTATTTAAAAGACAGAAAACAATTTGTTCAAATCAACGATATAAAATCTAAAAATGGAAACGTAACTTGTGGGGTTCCTCAAGGATCCGTCCTTAGACCAGTACTCTTTCTTCTTTATATCAATGACATTGACGCTGCTTCCAGCTTATTGAAATGCATCTTGTTTGCGGATGATACTACTTTGTATTATGCTGGAGACAATATAAATGAAGTATTAGAAATTGTAGAAAAAGAGTTTCAGAATGTTATAAAATGGTTCAACACTAACAAACTATCTTTGAACATCAGTAAGACCAAATATATGATTTTCAGTTACAGAAGGACAGACGTTGACACAACACTGACAGTGGAAGGTATAGAGATCGAGAGAACAAATGAAATTAAGTTTTTAGGTGTATTGCTGGATGAACAACTAACATGGAAATCCCATATAGAGTACGTTAAAACTAAGATTTCTCAAACCATTGCTGTTCTGTACAAATTGAAAGAGTCACTTCACAATAATTCTTTGTTTCTGTTGTACAATTCATTGATTATACCAGTGGTGGGCCGTCAGGGCCTGCAAACCCTTCTCTGCTGGCCTAAAAATTATCTGATGTAAATTATATTTTGTCCATAAATAATTAATAAATGATTCCAAACGGTATGTTCCAGTTCCTTTCATAGTTTTCCCGTGGTTGTGCTGCTTCCAGACATGTTTTTTCACATTAAATCATTTAACCAATCAGATTTCAGGCATCATCTGTTGCTAGGGCCAAAGAAATCTGCCCGAGGTCTTCGCTATCCGTTCCCGATGGCGCAGTGAAGTAAAGTGAAGCATCAAACAGACAGCTGCTTCAACCAATCAGACAGTTGCTTTTACCAATCAGACAGTTGCTTCAACCAATCAGATTTCGAGTTGGCGACTCAGCGCCTTCTAGCTTCTAACAACAGCGTATCCAGACCCTCTGATTTACATTCACCAAGAGATACAGTAGGTGGCGGTATGCACCTAAGTTGTTGGTCGCCTACCGCAATTATTCCAAAGAAGAAGAAGAAGAAGAAGACCTGAAGAGAAATAAAACTCACGCCAGAAATCCCACAGGGCAGCTGGACTTTCAGCCCTGGCTTTATGGAACTGAAACGCACGGATAATCTATATGACAGAGCAGTTGTACTCTTTTTGAGGAAGGAAAGGAGGATGTATTTTGTTTTCAAATAATCGGGATTTTGGTGAGTAAAATGTTCCTCTTTTCCTAAATAATATCGCCGTTTTATTAAGTTGATGATGCTCATTGTATGTGCACAGATGTAGTAGGAGAATTGTGCACTTCAGCAAAGGCATTTATTCTGGCTGCACAAGTATCTATCTGCTGTGCAACAACTCTTTATGTGCATATCTGCATAATAAGATTTTTTTTTTGTAGACAAAATAGTTATTGAGAGGTGGATTGGTTCAGGCGGATCTGTTATGAAGGCCTTAGTGTGAAATGCACGGTCCGCCACTGGATTATACCATATCTGACCTACTGCGTTGAAGTCTGGGGAAATACTTGTAAGACCTACATTGAACCACTGTTCCTTTTACAGAAACGAGCGATTCGTGTGGTGAATGGAAGTGGTTACAGAGACCACACTAACCCAATATTTATAAAATTGAAATCCTTAAAAATGAAAGAATTGGTAGAACTCAACCTTCTTAAAACAATGTATAAAGCTCACTGGAAAAAATTACCATTTAATTTACAGAATAGATAAGCGAGACAGTCAATATAGATTAAGAGGCACTGAAGTTTTCAAACGACCGGAATCAAGAACCAAATTGAAAGAAAGATGCATCACAACAAATGGAATCAATTTATGGAATAAACTTGACAGTGAAATTAAGAGGTCTCAGTCCATTCACATCTTCAAGAAATGTTTAAAAGCACAGTTATTGGGAGGGTACGACTCTGTTTTAAAGAATGGTCAAAATTAAAATGATTGTTTCTTTTGAAAATATTTCATTAAGGTTTTTTTTTTTTTTGTATTTACACTTGGGAAATGGTTGTATTTGATCTGCAATTATTTGTGAAATGGTCGTATTTGTATTTTGATTAAGTGAAATGGTTGTATTGAATTTTGCTTTTTTTGTGATATGTTAACAAATCTTGACAAATTGTCATTTATTTTATGTTGATAGGGGCAGACATCATAAGTCTCACTTCTTTCTGTTCCTTTTCATTTCTTTCTTTTAAAAAAGAATGAAACAAATAAAATCAATCAATCAATCAATCAATCAATCTTTAGCTGCTGCGCTTCTTCCCCGCGGGATTACAACTAAATGAAATACCTTAATTGGTGACCATTCAAACAGTTTCCCTGTAATAATATTTAATATTTATTAATATTCTGATATAAAGGACTACATTTAAACTTATGCATTGACACAGGCAGCAATTTTCTGCTGGTGATTGGCAGCTCTATAGTTAGAGACGTGAAGCTGCCAGCGGTGAAGGTTAGGTGTTACCCGGGGGCCAGAGTGGGGGACATCGAGGGGAACCTTAGGCTTTTAAAACAGGAAGGTAGGAGATTCCGTCGAGTCGTGATTCACGCAGGCGGTAATGATGCCAGGCGGAGACAATCAGAGGTGCTCAAATTACAAGTAGCCTCGGTGTGTGAATTGGCTAAGTCGATGTCTGATGCCGTAATATTCTCTGGTCCCCTGCCCAATTTGGTCAATGATGAAATGTATAGCCGACTTTCATCATTCAATCGCTGGTTGTCTAGATGGAGTGAGGAAAACGGAGTTATTTTTCTAAACAACTGGTGCACCTTCTGGGGAAAGCCTGGGCTCATCCGCAGGGACGGCATCCACCCAACTTTGGATGGTGCAGCCCTTTTAGCTCACAATATGGCTGATCGGCTTCGAACTCTAAATTGACAATCCAGCTATGAGCCCCGGGCGCAGAGCAGTCGTGTAGAACACTCCTCTGTTGATCTTGTTGATCCCGTCACTAATCCTGCTCCCGGATTTTTACAAGTCAAGCATGGAGGTTTACCTAGGCTAACAGAGACTGAGTCTGTCCAAAGTGCTCAAAGCATTAAAAAAAAGTCAATGGGTAAAAAGCTTAACATCTGTACAAGACAAAATAACTTTTCCAGTAGGAAATACATAAAATGTGGTCTACTAAACATTAGAGCAATCTCCACTAAATCTCTGTTAGTTAATGACCTTATCGGTGACAATAACATTGATCTCCTTGCTCTAACAGAAACTTGGCTCCAGCAAGATGATTATGTGAGGCTCAATGAATGTACCCCTCCAACCTATGTTAATTTCCAAACAGCTAGATCAACAGGTCGAGGTGGAGGTGTGGCAGTGATTTCCCACTCCAGTCTTCTTCTTAAACCCAAAACTAATGTTAAATTCAACTCTTTTGAAAGCTTAATACTAACGCTTACTTGTCCAAATTGGAAGAATCAAAAAGCTGTGCTATTAATTATTGTGTATCGACCTCCTGGTCCTTACTCTGACTTTTTAACTGAGTTCTCAGAGTTTTTAAGCAATATAGTATTGACTCATAACAAGATCCTTATAATAGGTGACTTTAACATCCATGTGGATGATTCTGGTGATAGTTTGAGTAATGCGTTTATTGCAGTATTAGATAGTATCGGTTTCACTCAAAATGTTGATGAATCCACTCATAGTCACAAGCACACCCTGGATCTGGTCTTAACATATGGGATAGAAGTCAGTGACCTAAATGTTCTCCCTCAGAACCCTATTCTCTCAGACCATTTTTTAATTACTTTTCAGGTTTTGATTGAAGACTACTGTGCTCAAAAAGATAAAATTAAGCTGATACGGACATTATCTGAAAAATCTGTGGCTCGGTACAAAGAATTGATCCAGCCTGCATTTGCTGCATTATCTTGTGAACTCACAGAAATGAGCTTATTGGCCAGTGGTGATAATAGTGATCAGTTTGTTGACAGTGCTATGCACTCACTAAAATCTGCCCTTGACGTAGTGGCCCCGTTGCAGCTGAAAACCAATCGACCCAGGCGCGTTGCTCCATGGTTTAATTCTGAAACCCGTGTTCTCAAACAAAAAACTCGGCAATTAGAAAGACTAAATCTAAATCAGAACAATCTCTGAAGGCCTGGAAATGTAGCTTGCTAAGCTATAAACAAATTCTCTTTAAAGCCAAGACATTATATTACTCTCGTTTAATAGAAATAAACAAAAATAACCCTCGGTTTCTATTCAACACTGTAGCCAGACTGACAACCAGTCATACTGTAGTGGAACCAGTAATCCCAGAATCTTTAAACTGCCATGACTTTCTTAAATTCTTTAATGATAAAATCATAACCATTAGAGGTAAAATCAGTGAAGCGCTTTCCTCAGATCAAGCTCAGGGAATCCAGCCACTGCCTCCACCTGAAATACCTGAAATACTAGATAGTTTCTCATTAGTAAATGGGGCTGAGATTACTTCAATTGTAATGTCTTCTAAAACCTCAACCTGTCTCCTAGATCCAATTCCAACTAAGCTTTTCAAAGATATCCTTCCAGTTATCTTAAATACGATCATAACTATAATAAATACCTCTCTAGAAAATGGCTATGTGCCACAGTCATTTAAATTCGCAGTAATCAAACCACTGCTGAAAAAACCTAATCTCGATCCTGATATTCTAGCTAACTACAGACCGATATCAAATCTGCCTTTTATTTCAAAAGTCCTGGAAAAAGTTGTGGTTAAACAGCTTTACCGCCACCTACAGGACAATAGTTTATTTGAGAAATTTCAGTCAGGATATAGAGCTTATCACAGCACTGAGACTGCGTTAGTTAAAGTCACTAATGACTTGCTATTGGCGGCTGACGCAGGTCTAGTCTCAATCCTGGTTCTCCTAGACCTCAGTGCAGCTTTTGATACAATCGACCACAATATTCTCCTGCAGAGGTTAGAATGTGAGGTTGGCATCAGAGGAAAAGCCCTCTGCTGGTTCAAATCCTATTTATCTAATAGGTACCAATTTGTTCACGTTAACCAACAGTCCTCACCGTGCTCCCAGGTCAGTTATGGGGTTCCTCAAGGGTCCGTGCTCGGGCCAATTTTATTTCTGTTATATATGCTTCCTTTAGGGAACATAATTAGAAGTCACGATATCAATTTTCATTGCTATGCAGATGACACACAACTGTATTTATCTATGAAACCTGATCAAACTAATCAAATAGACAGACTCAGTGACTGTATCAGAGAAATTAAAACCT
This sequence comes from Salarias fasciatus, assembly GCF_902148845.1. Lineage (NCBI taxonomy): Eukaryota > Metazoa > Chordata > Actinopteri > Blenniiformes > Blenniidae > Salarias > Salarias fasciatus. Next base: position 21,496,770 of record NC_043747.1, on the reverse strand, counting down.
GGATGACTACGAACTATCTCCGTCTGAATCCTGGCAAAACAGAGGTCATTATACTAGGCCCCCATAAACTGAGAGAGTGTCTATCCAAACAGATTATTACCTTAGATAACGTCAGTGTATCCTCCTCCTCTACTGTGAGGAACCTCGGGGTCTTATTTGATCAGGATATCTCATTTAAAGCACACATCAACCTGGCTTGTAAAACAGCATATTTCCACTTGCGCAACATAGCTAAAATAAGAAACATTTTACCTAGAAGCGATGCAGAAAAACTCATCCATGCATTTGTTTCTGCGAGATTGGACTACTGCAACTCCCTTCTCGCAGCCTGCCCAAAAAGTGTATTAAAAAACTTTCAGTTGGTTCAAAATGCAGCCGCCAGATTATTAACTGGAACTAGAAGACGTGAACACATTACTCCCGTTCTAAAATCTCTTCACTGGCTTCCAGTCGAGTTTAGAGTTAGATTTAAAATCCTTCTCCTCACTTACAAAATCCTAAATGGGATGGCTCCAACCTATCTCCAAGATGCTTTAACGCCTTATCAACCAATCAGAGCACTTCGCTCTCAAAATGCAGGGTTACTGGTGACTCCTAGAGTCTCTAAATGGACACTAGGTGGAAGAGCCTTTAGCTATCAGGCACCATTTTTATGGAACCAGCTTCCAAGTGGTGTCAAAGAGGCAGACACAGTCTCCACATTTAAGGTTAGGCTCAAGACGTTTCTCTTCGATGCAGCCTATGATCAGGTCAGCTAGGGATTCTAAACTAAACTAAACTAAACTAAACTAAAACAAACCAAACCAAACTAAAGTAAACCAAACTAAACTAAACTAAACTAAAACAAACCAAACCAAACTACAGTAAACCAAACTAAACTAAACTAAACTAAACTAAACTAAACTAAACTAAACTAAACTAAACTAAAACAAACCAAACCAAACTAAAGTAAACCAAACCAAACTACAGTAAACCAAACTAAACTAAACTAAACTAAACTAAACTAAACTAAACTAAACTAAACTAAACTAAATTAAATTAAATTAAACTAAACCAAACCAAACCAAATTACACTAAACAAAATTAAACTAAACCAAACTAAATTAAACTAAACTAAACTATACTAACTAAATACTAGTTTAAACAGTTAAGTATCCACAAAGCTGCCCCAGGAGCTAGAATGCTGTGGGAAGTACGGTGCACTGAGCCCTGTCCTCTAATGTCTGAATGTTATTCCCTTTAGTCCGTTCATTGCTTTTCACCTGTTGTCCCCCCCTTCGAGGGGGAGTCTTCTCCAGTTTCAGTTGCTGACTCCACTATTACGAAGGCCTATGAACAAGCTCCGTCCGGACCGAGAGGACACCCCTGTCGGTCCTGCCCGTGGACTGGCTTCGGTTCTACTGCTGGGATCCGTGGTTCTTGTGCTGGACCGTCCAACGGACTGTCCTCAACATAGTCCTAGGCTTTACTTCTTATTGTCTCATGCTAGCTGTTGCCAAAGCTGTCCGTCCCTGGGAGAGGGATCCCTCCATACTGTGGTTCTCCCCAAGATTTCTTCTTTTCCCACTGGGTTTTTGGAGTTTTTTCTTGCCGGATGTGAGGGTCGAAGGCGGTGGTTGCTTCGTTCTGTCTCGTTACTGTAAATATTGACATATTACCATTATGCTTATTCACTGTTTTTACTTTTACCGACAAATGTAACATCTTGAAGCCCTCTGAGGCAACTGTTGTTGTGATACTGGGCTATACAAAAATAAATTGATTGATTGATTGATTGATTGATATGGCATCTCCCTCTCCTTTGCTGCTGCTGCTCTCCGCTTCTCTGTTGCCATGGTGACTCGTCGAATCGGTGCTCCATTAATGCTGGCTTTTTACAGTTGTCGTGCACGTGCTAAACTCCAGGTGAAACTACTTGAAGTTGAGTAATCCAACTCAAATCAGCTGTTGTGTAACCAAAAACCCAGCGTTTTCTATTTCAGAGTTGATCAACACAGAGTTCAGGATTTCCCTCAGAGTTTTTTCAACCTGCTTGGTGAAATCGACCCCTGGTCTGTCAACAGCAAATGCCACAATCAGACTTCACAAAGATACTCAAAATCTGAAAGATGGTGTGAAACCTTCTCTGTAAAACCCGGTCTGTGTCAATAGCAAAATGTCAAAATCACACTTCACAAAGATACTCAAAATGTGAAATATGATTTAATATTGAAGTCAGTGCAGAGAGCTTACTTCTTTGTCTTTGAAACGAGTTTCATAGCTGTTTCCTGAAACCTTTTGTATAACTCCACATTCATCTCCTCCAGATGCTCTTCTCTTCTGAAATCTTCTCTCTTTCTCCTTGTCAGCCACAGGCGGATCTAGGGGGTGGCTACTTGGGCTCAAGCCCCGGATGTTTTGTCAAGAGCGCCGGATCGCGGATCCGAGCTGGTCTGAGTATAATGTGCAGTACTGGAATTCACCAGAGAGCGGCAGCATGCGCTGGAGAGCAGCCAGCAGTCTGCCGCCTGTCCAGAAGAAGAAGCGTTCACGTCTATGCGCGCGAGTCGCTGCTTCTTGATTCTGCTGCTAACCAGAGTCGACTCATAATGGATGTCAGAAGCTTTTTCAAAAAGCGGACGTCGCCACCACCAGCAGCAGCAGAAGCTGCTACACAGATTGATGTTCCCAGTCTGTGAAACTCTGACTGATTTTGCTGGCTGGCTGTCAGTATTATCAGCTAATACCAACAACAACACAACTGCACTGAAAATGAAAGACAGCAAGATCAATGTTACATTCCAGGATAAGACTAAAAACCCTTTATGAAATATGAATGCGAAGTATTACTAGCAAAATGATTAAAGTATTCATTGTGCAGGAAAGTGCTCCCTGTCAGTGCTTTGCCATTATATCGGATGTTTTTGGATTATTATACTGTATATTACTACTGCAGACGATTAAGCTAATTTTAGCTAATATGTACACTTTTGGGTGGTTCAATCAACAGTTAATAATGATGTATTTTTCAGCTAATCCAAGGGAGTTTAAAGCAGTTCATTTATTTGAAGAAGAGGGAGAATTTTCTAATCTCATCAAGAAACATTTCAAACATTTAAACTCAATATATTCATAGGTTTTATTTCTAAAAATTTTTGTTTTTATTTTAGTTCATATGTGAGTGAAGAGGAAAAGACAGGGGATGACCCACATTTAACATTCAAAAAAAGGTATGACAAGACATGAGAACAGCTCTGAAATATTGTATTTAAACGGTGAAAGAGAAAGTGTGGGGAAAATGAACAGGAAATCATAAAAAAATGTGCAGAGAAAGAAAGAGAGGAGCATTGCAGAAAGGACTTGAGGACAGGATTGAAGAACAGAGCAGTAAAGGACAGCAGAGGTGCCAGCCAGGATCACAGGGAGCCTGCAGTAAGGAAATAAGGTATTTTATTTCTTTAGCTTATGATCAGTCTGAATAACTTCTGTATTTTATATTTTTTTCTTTCAGTGGACATGAGGCATAAAAAAATACTTCAAGGCTGCTGTTGCAATGTTTGATAAACAGTTTTTAGTCTCATCATGACATCTAGAGGCATTATGTGGTATTACTGCAGATTAATCAGTTCTTTCATTGATAGTTTTGGTATTTTTTTTTTTTTTTTTTTTTGCAGTTATCATTCTGTTGTGACCGTGGGGTGCTGTTGGGGGCCCAGTGACTGTGTTTGCACCGCAAAGGCTTTCAGGAAGTGGGACTGCTTTGGGCCAGGTTCGGGGCTGTTCTGTGTGTTTTGTGGTGTTTATTTGTGTTCTTTTTTGTTATGATTGTATTTTGCTTACTGTTTGTGTGCTGTTGCCACGTTTTCTTTGACTTTTATGTTCATGTTTTGAGCACTGTGTGTCAGGGGGGTCGTTTGGGGAAGGAGGCGGCCTGTGCACCTTGCTAGCGCTGGAGTGCGCAGTGGGCTTTGTTGTAACAATTAAATGCCTGGGTTTGTCAAACGAAAGAGCTGACAATCATTCCTTGCTGCCACCACTAGAGGTGTGCGATACTCCGAATTTTGGTATTGATCCGATACCAAGTAAATATTGAGCCAGTATCGCCGATACCAATACCGATACTTTTTTTACTAAGTTTTCAAAAAAAAATTAAGTTTTTATTTTTATTTTACATACATCACAGGTAGCAGTTTTACTGTCTGACGCTCTGAAGTAGCTCCTAACAGTTCCTGCTCCTGTTCCTCATCTTAAATTTGCCATTAATGCACCAGTCTGTCTGTCTGATCAGCAGCAGGAGGAGGAGAGCTGCACAGTGAGTCTGAGTGAGCTGAGAGCGAAAGAGGAGCGCTATTTGTAATCATCTCACCTGGAAAATAAAACACGGGACCAAGATTTTAACCAAATAAAAGAACAGTTTTTATCAAAAAACACAAGATTACTACAACAATGTCAACATTTCAATAAAAATAATTCCTTTTGCCTTTTTCACACACAGAAAATGTCAATACTGAAAATATAATTAAAAAAATGTAACAGTACAAGCAGTACAACAAAAAGTACCATTACCCACAGGTATTTATGAAAAAAAGTCATTAGTGCAAATAAGGTGCAAAATACTCTTGGCTCTTTGCTCTTTTGTCAATGAGCTGATACCCTGAGGTTGCTTTTTGCCCCTGGATATCGTGAGCAGTTATACTACAGTAAATAAATACATTTAAAAAAAAAACCTGAAAATGCACAACAATAACACGATAAACAAAACTTTAAAAACACACAAGCTGTGTCAAGACACAGCATCTTCAGAGTCACATGCTGAACCACATTAAACAACTCCAGTCATTAGTGTAAATATACTGTAAACTATAGCTGGCTGTCATTCACCACCGCCTTTGATATATATTATATTTTTTTAGTTCCATTAACACAATCAGGATTTATTTCAATTGACTACATATATGAAAATAGTTTAATCACTGCTAAGATGACATCTTTGACCACCAATTGAAAAGCAACATCAAATTATGCTGGAAATACCAAAATCTTAACTTCGCTTCTCTAAAACAGCTCCCTGGATGTTCTGGAGGCTTCTGTGGAAAACCTCAGGCAGTGACCTCTGTCTGTATCGGGGTCTGGTCCGTTTACGCTGCTTTTAAAAGTCTGTGCAGATTGGTGGTGTTACCGCAGCAGCGAATTGCCTTCATGCACACATTACATGATGCAGTGTGTTTGTCTAAAGCTGTGAAATAAGTCCACACAGCGCATCTTTATTATTATTTATATCCGTCCACCATTGCTTTTCCTCACGATCTCTCTCTCTCTGCTCCTACACGCAGTGAAGAGCAGAGGGAGGAGGGGAGCGGCGCAGAGCGCGTTAACGAGCATCTGAGCACTGAAGTGAGCGAAGGTCCGACAGAGAGGCTGCGCTGACTCTGCCAGAGCAGAAAAAAAATATCGATCTCAACGTGCTGGTATCGATCGATACCAATACTAACTTTGGTATCGATACTATCGATATTTGGATCGATCTGCCCACCACTAGCCACCACAGCTCATCGATTGCCACAAGTCTTTTCAACCTACAACATGTCAAATAGTTTTAAGGCCCAAAATCTACTTGGCTCCACCAGCAATTGGTGAAATAATTGTTGCTGTTGTGAAACTGTCATTACACTATTGTCAAGTGTTTTCAGAGGACATTTCAATGTATCCTGACAAACCAGACCTGAGTGGGTGGGGCTGGTTTACGAGGGTAATTTCCATGTAGAGGAAAGCGGGGTAATTTGTGCCGAGGGGCAAATAGTGCCACCCCTATTATTTAGAAAACCATAAAAGTTTTTGGTCATGTGACCACATATTTTTGAAGAGGCGTCCATTCCGCTCATCTTGCAAAAAAGGGAGACACGTGGCTTGAGACATAAGCACATTTAAGTTCAAAAAACTTTTTTTTGCCCTCCAAAGTAAAATTTCCATGGTTAAGGTTTTTTGATTGCTGTGTTTGAACAATTATCGAAAACTTTGAAAACATTTCACACATGTTTTATTGCTTTAGTAAGCTACTTAATGAGTCTATATAGTTAACATGATGCTAGCTCTTGAACAGCTGGGGGATGCATTCTTTTCCAAATGGTGGGCCTGGGGTCATTTGTGCCAAAGGACCTGGGGTAAGTTGTGCCACTGGCACAACTTAACCTAACTTATGATTATTTACTATATATTACTTTTTTTGAATTTACTGTTATTGTACATCTTATTCTTCCATTTGATCACTAAAATTATGTGTCATTCTTAATTTCAGATCAAAATCCATCATGTCATGCAGGTACAAAAGGAAGACAGACAGGGTTCCAACTTTTCAAATTTCTGAAGCAAAGTTATGAGGCCTGTTGATGGAAAGTCCATCTTCACATGTAGAAAGAATGATGAAGGAGTCATCCCTTGAGGTGACGTGCTTAAAAAAATTTCCCACACCATAAAAGCGTGGTGATAGAGCCAGAAGGGAGCGCAAGTTCATATTCCACTGCAGCATTGACAAGTGGAATGTCCAGTAGAAAGTCGAATCTGTGAAGATATTCAGATGCAGATGCAGTTAGGTGCTCATTTTTGATTTTGTTCTTAGCATGTGTTCATGTGGCACTGGGCCTTGTTGAAGCAAATTGGCCTTTGATTATGTTAAAACTTTAAATACGCATTAAACAAGTACTTTTGTATTTGTCTTGTTTTTATCTAGCATTATCATTTTTATATAAACTTTATTTCAGACACAGTTGGTCCATATGAAAAATACAAAAAACATTACAAAACTTGTTTGATCATGAGGCGTTCGCGGATCACATGCCGGTCACATGATCTGGTCACATGACCACACAGCCGCTCGCGCTGTGCGCTCGTAGCTAAGCTACTCGGTTCAAACAGGACGTCACCCATGAAGCTCCAGGTCCATTCTCCTCCTCTAACCTGTCAGTCACCATAACCACACAGTTTGTCCTCCAGTCCCCTGCCTGCTACGTGAGGAGAAGCGGCGCTGCCAGCATGAAAAAAACTGCAAATCGTCGCGGCGCAGCCGGCATCGCTGCACTGCGATTCCCAGAATGCCTTGGGACCGGTCACATGACCAGACAGCCACTAAGCGCTGCGCGCTCGTAGCTAAGCTACTCGGACGTCAAACATGAAGCTCCCAGGTACATTATCCACCATCGTGATTAAAAAAAAAAAGAAAGACGCTTTTGGCCGAGTTGGTAAGCAGCTTACAGTCAAGTCGGCACCGACCAACTCGGCCACTCGAGAGCCCCCCCGCCCGCGAGGCCGACTTGGCGAGATGCCGACTTGGCTTGATGCCGACTTGGCTTGATGCCGACTTGACTGTATCCCGGGGCGGTGCCGAGTTGGCCGGGGCCGACTTGGAGTGGTGCCGACCTGACTGTATCCCTTTACCCCGCACTTGGGGTAAGTTGTGCCACAAAACCACTTGTTAATCCAAAGGTATATTTCTCACACAGTTTATTTAAGATCCAAAGTGATTGCTCCCAGGGATGCACAACATCCTAAACTATATGAACATATTTTAGTTGCTGGTATTCCTGTAATCCCCTTGTGTAAAAGGCACTTTAAGTAAAAATTGGCACTACTTACCCCACTCTCCCCTACCTGAATGGATTAAAAAGAGGAAAATACCACCACAAAGGGAAAATAAACAGCATTATGTAATCGTCTGTGTGTTTAGGTAATAAGAAGGAGGTGCCTTTTGAAAATGAAAGTAGCAGGAAACACTCTCAGTTCAGTGGCAAACAGACGCTCATCACCAGGAAGATTCATGAAAGATTTTTTTACCAGGGCAAAATGGAAGAATACAAACATTCACTGTTTTTTGTAGCAAGACACATGACTGACAAGGAAACGGAGAAGGTGAGAAGATACTTTCAGAAGAGAAGAGAGTCTGGAGGAGGTGAATGCGGAGTGATACAGAAGGTTTCAGGAAATATCTACGAAATCTGTTTCAAAGACAAAGAAGGTAAGCTCTCTGCACTGGCTTCAATAAGTTCAGTATCAAATAATATTTCACAATTTCAGTATCTTTGTGAAATCTGAGTGTGGCATTTGTTGCCGTCACAGACCAGGAAAGGGTTTTGCAGAAAAAGTTTCACACCATCTCTCTTCCTGATGGAGAAGTTCAACTGAATGTGAGTCAGATCAACCCAACAGAAACTCCGGATCAACCAAAGACCATTCAGGCACAGGTCAGCTTTAATGACTTAAAATAATTGTTACGTGTTTACGGGAAACTGCTACGTGAGCGCTTCACAATGTTGTCAGACCAGTTGTGTCAGATAATGCCTGTTAGCAATTTACATATAGACACAGTCCCAGTGGTTCACACCTTTATCACTGAAAGGTATCATTATCCTCAGTTATAACACTCTGAACACATCTATTTCCACAATGAATAATCATATATCTGTTGGGTGCTTCTTCCTCAGACATTCACAAAAACAAACACGAAACGTCTTGAAAAGATTTTCTATTTGGATGGTTTCCTCCTCCGCTACATGAGAGACAATCCCAAAGCTTTCACATATCTCCAAAAACAATTCTCTTCAATCGGCTGTGACGTGGAGTTAAATTGTGATGAAGAGGAGGCCGTGGTGAGGGGAGATGTGGATAAGGGCCCTGGAGGAGCCTTCGGAGGTGTTGCAGAGAAATGGGAGCAGCAGGTGGACCGGATCATCATCGACATCACCGAGGAGTACATCTGCCATCATGTAGTGGAGCCAAAACAAGTCCGAGTGTTACTGCAGGATCTGTCCTTTGTAAATGAAGACATCATGGTGTACGCAGACAGAGGATACGCTGTGATTGTGGGGAAAGCAGAGGCTGTGAAAAAGAGGGCTGAAATCCTGACAAAGAGCCTGCCGATCCGAAAGGAAAAGCCAATCACAGAGAATCAGCTAAAACTGATAGAAGAAGAGTTCTGTCGTGAATTGCTTGCACACTATCCAGATGTTCAGTACAGCACAGGTGAAGGCATCATCATCCTGGAAGGCCTGGAAGATGAGGTGCAGTCTGGAGCCACAAAGCTCGATGGACTCATTAGGCAAATCAAACAAAGGAAGATTCAGTTCCCAACTCCTTTACTGAACTTCATCAATTTGAGTGGCGTCATTTCCAAATACCAAGCTCGCTTCCAGAAGAGCTTTAGAAATCCCGTCTCCATAGAGATGAGGCCGGACCTGGTTCTGTCCAGCCTGTCCGCTGATGCTTTGGACGAGGTCCAGGCAGCGCTGGTGAAAGATCTGAATGTGTCCACCATCCAGCTGCAGGGACCTGCAGCAGTTTCTCCACATCTGGACAAACTGAAAGACTTCCTGAATCAAGCCCAGAGCAAGGCAAACCGTGACGAGCTCAGAGTGGACGTCAGCTTCATCCCGGGAATCAATGGAGCCAACAAAGTACAACTTGTGGGCGACAGTGAAAACGTGCTTCAGTTTGAAGACATTATTCAAGACTATCAGCTGAACCAAGTCATGAGTCAGGACACAGTGAACCTGTCAAATCCTGAATTCGCTGAATGCTTTGGTAAAATCTTAGACCTGACTGGTATCAAGTCACCCAATGTGACTTTTAAAGTTTCTCCTTCACCAAATCCTTGTGTGATTCTGTCTGGTCCCCAATGCAAAGTTCAAGAAGCCAAGCAGGCTTTACTTTCAGCTTTGGCTTCTCTGACGTCAGACACGTTGGTTCTGGAAGGCTCAGGAGCTCAGCGATACTATCAGGCAAGTGGTAAAGACAGCAAGGAGCTGGTAGAGCGCTCCTTCCGGGTTATTATCAGGGAACAGGAATGTGTGTCAACTCCAGATGTAAAAAGCAAACAAAGAAGCTCCAGCAGCCCCATGACTCGCCTCTCAAGACCTCCAGTTTCTAGAAACCACTCAAAATCTGTGGGTGGTACTCCTACCACTCACAATGTGAGTTCTCCACTCAACAAAGCCAACATTGCCATCAAGCTTGGTTCTTTGGAAGATGAGCAGGTTTGACCATTTCCATTAATACTCATTACCACGTCCTCAGGTAACACAAAAACAGAAGAGTTTATTAGTTGAGTTAACCATGTCACTGTCTGTCTCAAAGCTCAATGTTCTGGTCGCCCCAATGGTCAACAAACAGCTGACGTCCACACAGATCGGTAAATGCCTTCTGAAGAAAGCTGGGAATGCACTACAATCAAAGTTCAACTCTGTGGCGTTGAACTGCAACCTCGCTCCTGGAGACGTTCTGCAGGTTGACGGTCCTCCATCGCTGGGCTGCTCAAAGATCTTCTTCATTGAGTGTTTACCTTGGGATGGAGTCAGAGGGATGAGTGTTCAGGTAAAGTAAGAGCGTTAATCGGACTGGACACTACAATACAGTTTTGGAGATTATTATTCTAATGAACACCTGACCAATCATTGTACAGACATCAAGTTATACTCAAATTGTAAACATTTGGTACTGAAATACAACAATTTTAAACCCACCTGAAGCTTTTTGAAGAACATCTAAACTGTTTAACAGCAAATTAGTCACAGTTTTGATCTGGAAAATTGTCTTGTTCTTGTTATATTTCTTGATTAAAATGGTCAATTAAACCAAAATGTTCCTGCAGTCGGCTAGTAATTAAAATGATTTGGAGTGAATAAATCAAAGAGGAAAATTTTGTGAAGGGGCAAAGCATGCTATTATATTACTTTCATGACCTTGTTTTACATCTTTACAATAATTCATTTCTTCTACATAGCAGTATATCTTAACATTGCTTAATGCATAATCTTATAAAGAAAATGGTGTTTTCTTTTTGTGTTCTGCAGGCTCTTGGTAAAGCACTCAGACAATGCTTGGCTCAGTGTACTCAACAGGGCTTGAGTTCGTTAGCTTTTCCCATTATTGGGCCTGGAATACTGCTAAAATATCCTCCAAGCGAAGCCGTCCAAGTGCTCACTGATGCTGTTTGTGGGTTTGTATCATCTGCATCGTCCAGTTCGCTCTCCACCATCCACATCATCATCAAACCTGGTTATCCTGACTCAGACGAGGTGAATATATCAAACATCAAGCAGTGCATCACATGTGAGATGCACTGCTTTATGTTTAATTGCTTCTGTTTCTATCACAGCTCTACCGTGACCTCTACCAACACCTGAGCATGAACCAAGGAGGGGAAGGTATCCCAGAAAAACCAGCTCAGTCGGCCTTCATGACATGATAATCCAACCTCCTGATAAAAAAAAAAAAATGTAATCTGACTGATAAAAAAAAAAAAAAAAAACTCTAATCTGAGATCCTTCCCTCCAGAAATCTTCAGATCCCTCACCAGTGACTTGGATGAAATTACCATCAAGTTGGGAGGCAGAGTTAAACTCCGGATGGTTTTTGGGGACATCACCGACGAGACGACGGATCTTGTTGTGAACACAACAGACTTCACAAATTTTGACCTCGGTATGTCAATTTTGATCGAGAAACTGAAAGGATATTTATTTTGCTGGTGACTTTTCATTTTCACCTCCTAAATTTAACAGCAGAAGTCTTGTCAATGCAGGAAAGTGTTGGCAATCGTTAATGCAGGAGTGTGAAGTATTTACCTTCAAAGCTCAAAAAATGTGTTTCTTTTCTTTATTTTGTGAATTTTGTCCCCATATTGTCATTCTAGTTCAGAAGGAATTCTTGATATTTTACTTTGTGGCTTTTTGTCTAATTAGGTGACATTTTGTGATGTTTTATCCTGAACAGATTCTAAGTTAACCAGTTTTTGTTTGGTTTGGATCCAAGTATGTCTACTTCTACTATATTGATTTCATTTGCAGATGATTAAGTGGAGTATTTTTTTTACCTCTGGTTTGAACTGATGATGCATGCTGGGTAATTATCCTGATGATTAGAAAGGCCATGATAAGGCGCTGTGAATGCATGGATGTCGATGTCATTTTGTCAGCGTGTACCAGATCCATTCCTGCCACTTTAGAAGTGATTTTTAATTACTTGAGCACCAATGAGGTAGTGTCCTTGAATATAACTATATCAATAACCAGGAAACAAAATGTGAAATTATGTGATTAGATAACAACGGTGATGAACAATGTGGGTGTACACAAATAAATAAATAATCATTTTGTTATTTAATTGGAATCAGAAAAATTGTTTTGCTTTATGTATTTACATGTTTTTTATCCTGCAGATGGTGTGTGCAAACGTGTCTTAGCTGAAGCTGGACCAACGGTAGAGGCAGAACTTAAAGCAGGTAAAAGAAAAAAGGGTTGCCGCTCTATTTTAATTGAATCATATTCAATAGCTTCTAACTAAAGTTGATTCCATGTGGTGTTCTAATAGCGAAAATGAACCCAGGAAGCATGGTTCTAACCGAACCGGGACAGTTCCCCTGCAAAGCCATTTTACACGTGTGTGGAGAGAAGACCGCCGGCCACATTGAAGGGCTCACTCAACTGATCATCAAGTGCTGTGAAACAAACCATTACAAGTCTGTAGCAATCCCTGCACTCTGTACTGGTGGGTTCATAGAAAATGAAAGATATACAGTTTCAGGAATCACTTTTAACTGCTTTGGTTTGTTGTGCAGGAGCCGGCGGGCTGCAGCCTGGACTCGTGGCAGGAGCAATCCTGCGAGGGATCAGGAACGCCACGACTTCCGCCAACCTTCACACGCTGCTCGATATCCGCATAATCTTGTACAAGATGAATGTGTTCCTGGCATTTCAGGAGGAAGCCAAGCAGATGTTTTCCACTGCTGTATACAGCACAGGTGATCTGTAGCTTTGGCTTCTCTGTGATTATTGAAAAAGCTGTGTGTTCTAGTCAGAGGCGGCAAACTTGTTTTAGTTCAGGGGCCACATTCAGCCTAACTTCATCTTGACTGGGCAGCAAATACTTGACTTTTTTTTTGTTCATATTTCATGACTTTTCCCAATTTGATAAGTACAATAGAGTAAGCATCACATTTTTTGATGATATTTTTACAATGTGCTGGAGACATTTTACATGCATCGGTGTTCCTCTTTGACCTTCGTTTGACCAAACATTCCCACACCTGCAGGTGCAGTATTGATACTTTTGAGTTGATACATTACATGGGGTGTGTGTTTGTGTGTGTGCCTGTGTGTTTGTCTGTGTGTATGTGACCTAGCATTCTCACACCTGCAAGTGAGCACTCACACCTGCCAAAGTTGAACTGATATTTCCCGCGCTGTGGAGGGTGGGTTTTCCCGCAAGGTGGTTTTTCATGTAAAATAAGGGAGGAGCAAACATTTAAAAGCTTGGTCCCTGTCCAAATATATTAGAAATATTATGGTCCACCTAAACAGAAGGGTAGACTTAGGTCAGCCAATGTTATACAGATGGTTCCAGGCCCAACTACATACGCTGTCAGTCGTGTTGATGACATGAAGTCATCATTTGAGCTCTTCATGATGCCACCAACTCAAAATATTGTTCTTGTGATGATGAATTTTGAGGGGCAGGGTGTGTATGGAGACACTAGGGAAGACCTCGAGGTGGTATACTTGTCAGCCTACGTTGGTCTGCTCGTTTTAGCAGGAGTTTACAAGTCTTAAAGGTTGTATAGAGGATTTTCCACGGAGGGAGAAATCCAGTGACAGTTAGTCCTTTTTGAAATGCTGCGCATGCGTGACCCACACCCCCTCCTCCCCTGCTCTCTCCGGAGGACCGCCTCCTCCTTACGCAGAAAGTAGCAAGTAGCAACTTAGCATCATAGCGCTAACACATAGCTACCAACGTGTCCTTTTGAACAACACAAAACACAGCGAATATGAGTAAAATCCTACACTTGTGCCAAATCCTGTCCCTGAGCCGTCCCTGCTCTCGGGTGGATCAGAGGAGGACGGGGAGGTTTGTGTGGAGCTCCAGGACTGGAGCAGACTCACGCTCGGAGCTCACAGCGGGTCTGTGTGCGCTGCAGGCGGCAGACGTGAACACCCCCCCCCCCCCCTCACTCTCCGGACTTTTTCATACAAGTCTTGTTTTAAGATTAAACATACATTTTCGCCAAATGGCAGCACGTTGTAGCTATGATTAAGAAAAATTGTCTCAAGTCTACATGTGAAAAGGTGTTGATTGTGGCAGCAGAGCTTAGCATGGGGGGAGTGGGGTGGAGCGCATGGGGGAGTGTTGTGCCGACAACAGGAGGGGGGTACGTAAAGTGCGTAGGAGCATGACAGTTACGCTAAAAATGTAGAGAGGTTGATTGACACGTTAGAAAACCAATAGATAACGAGGCTACCTCGTTATTGATTGGCTAAAGTAATATTGATTTTACAACCTCCAGAGCTGATTAATTTTTATTTTATTTTTTTTGATCATTATAAAAACAAGGCTGCTGCATCTTAGTAACGCCATTTTTTAGCTTTAATTCATTTTTGTTAGTAATAAAGATCTTCTATACAACCTTTAAGGTGAGGTCACAATTAATGAATCACTGTGGTTCATTCTGAGAATCACGAATCAGGATCAGGATCATCTTTATTGTCATCGCAACAGGTTACCGAAGTTACAAGTGCAACGAAATTTCAAGGGTTTTTAAGACGCCCAGGCAGCCAATTACGGCACTCCGTCTTGAAAAGGAAACAGAGTTAAGAAACTCAGACAGAGATAAGTGTGTGTGTGTGTGTGTGTGTGTGTGTGTGTGGGGGGGGGGGGGGGTGGTAAAAAAAGATACATCAATTCAGATCACGGTTCCGAAGGGAGTCGTGATTAGAAGTGAGAGACCAAAAAAAGCGAACCTGCGCACATACATAGCAGATAAAAGACACCAGATAAATTGCTATCAAACTAACGGATCGGTTGTTGCTGCCCTCAATCGGCGCTACACGCCATCACCATTAGTCGTCAGCAGAGGAAAGGGGAGGAGACGTTGAGAGATTGGGGGGGGGGGTCATCTGTGCGAGTGTGTGCCCTATCAGTTCATCAGTCTGTGTTTTTATGTGTGTGGATGGCCCGTCCTCTCTGCGCTCCAGCTGGTGACCTCCGTTGCCATGGGGATGTCCTCCAAAGAAGCAGTCCAGAAAAGGGAGGGTGTGTTGTCGGGTCAGAGTCAGACAGTGGTGGGAGATAGAGAGCGACCTCGTGTCTTTATCTTCTTCCGGGAGATTGTTTGAAATTCCAAGGGGCGCCAGATTCAGTCCGAAGGTTTCTTGGTATCTTGTTTTGGTCGGAGGGAGCCGTTGTGACCTTCCCGTTTATCGCTGGTTCTCAACTGTTTCAGACAGAAGCTAAGTTGTACCTTCCCGTGGTAGAATCCATCTTGCACCTCAAATCGTCCATAGTCCCAGCAAAATTGTCCATCCTTCGAAAGAGTTCGCAAACTCGGTCAGCCTGAGCTTTTGCCCGTTGATTTGAAAAGACCGTCCACCCTTGGACGTCTTTTGTGGTGGCGGTCTTCTTAATCCTCCAGAAGATCAAACCACTGACCAGGCCAATCAGCAGCAGACCGATCATCATAAATCCGAAAATGTAGACATCTTCTGCATCCTTGACGCTCAGGTTAGCCAGACAGATGATGGCTCTCCAGCTTCCTTGGGACTCCATCAAATACCCAGCATGCCGAGTTCCGTCAGGGCAGACAGGCTCCACCGCTCCTGCGTTTCTTTGTGAGAAAATCGTATCAATTGCGTTGAGAGACCAGCTGATCAATTCCATGGTTGATATATTTGATTCTTCGAAGAAAATCAAGACAGGTTGTTGCTCCAGTCAAACAGACGAGACAGAGTGCTGCAGCAGAGACAATAGGGAGGGAGGGAGAGAAACAAGCAGGAGCGATAGGAAAAGCGTCCGCCTCCTCCAAGAGCCAGCGAAGAATGAGTTAGAAAGTTAGAAAAGATTTGGATGAAAGATTTTCAAGATAAATTATTTCTAATTCAAAAGTTTGGCCTGATGGTGGCGCTAGAAGAGGGGTCCAGGTTTCATTATCAGGTGGTTATTCATGTATTCAACAAATAAACAATGTGCCTGACACACACAAAAAATAAAGTTCAACAATTTCCTGTAAATCATTTTCTAGAGGCAAATATCCCTGGGGTCAAATTGACCCCAAAGGTGAAATATCCCCCCGAGAAACTTTTCCTATCGCTGTTGCTTTTTGCATGTTTTTACAAAGTCATGGTTGTTAGGCTAATCCTCACTTGTTAGCAACAAGGTAGATATCTTCCATAGCAGCTTCACCAATATCTCAGCTCAGGACTCCGTATTGTGTTGTGTCCACTACTCTTGATCGTGACCCTTATGTTTGATTGCACTGGTTTAAATGATAATTCAGAAAAAAAAAAAAAATTTCAATGACTCAATATTTTTTTTGCCAATATCAGGTGTCCTGCCTAAAACGCAGCAACAAGATCGCCGACTGTCAGCGAGCGCAGACCTCAGCATCCTCAGCAACATTCCTGCAAGTCAGCACTCTGCCTTTCTGTTCCTGGGCTTCCGTAGGAAGAGCGTTGATGACGCCATGGCGAAGCTGAAAGATCTGTATCAGAAACAGTGCTCCACTCACACCTTCAGAAAGGAGGAACTGGACGGCTTCATGCATGAAGATGTGGCAGAGCTGATGCAGCTGATCCAGACTCAGGGACTGTACATACAAATTGACCAGTCAGGTGACTTGTCTGTGAGCGGCCTAAAAGATGGCGTCACCCAGGCGGTGATTACATTCAATGCAATTCTCCACGGTAACCTCAGGAGAGAGGTGAGATTCAAGGAGGAAGAGGAACTGTACACCCGTGTGGTTTGGTGCATCATGAGCCACAATGGTCTCTGGGAGAGACTTCCCAAAACTGCAAATTACAATTTGGAAAAACAAGACAT
This sequence comes from Salarias fasciatus, assembly GCF_902148845.1. Taxonomy (NCBI): domain Eukaryota; kingdom Metazoa; phylum Chordata; class Actinopteri; order Blenniiformes; family Blenniidae; genus Salarias; species Salarias fasciatus. The sequence continues at coordinate 21,479,937 of NC_043747.1, read as the reverse complement.
TGCAAGGGGAATAGTGGATGCCCAGGGAGCCACATGGACGGTAGATCTAAACAGCATGGAGGCCACAAACCTCATGGTCGCAGAGCCCAGGAAGCTCAAACGACTGGAGAACCTGCCAGGTAAGAAGATGGATGTCAGGAGTCACAACAGTGAACCCTAGTGGACAGATTAAGCATAGCAGTTCCCTCTGTGTCAGGTCCTGTGTCTTCAAAAAAATGTAATTCGCACTTTGCAGTACCATCCTGTAAAGATTTTCAGTTTACAGTTCTATTTTGTTCCTGGTCTCAATGTCTTCCAGACTTCACCATGCCTCTGTACTGGGACAGCATGGCCCCGGGGGAGAAGGTGAAGGTGGTGGCAGTGCCACCTTCCTCTGCAGAGTACCAAGCTTTGAAGAGTGCCTTCAGAAAAACTGAGAGCAAGACTGTGATGAAGGTAGGTGGTTCCCAATGGAGACATCGATACGTTTTTGAAAAATGGAACCCATTTTAAATTCAGCAGCAAGTTGTGGAGTTCAGTGATTTGCAGGCTTGCAATATCAATTATTTATGTATATTTACTCAGTCACAGAGAAATATACTCAACCAAAAAAATCCAAAAATCACCCTGGATTAGTTTCATATTTAAGGAATCCAGGCACGTACACCATTTGATAGATTTAAAAACAAAAACTATGTCAATTAAAAAGACTTGACTCACAATAAGTGAATCAATGGCAGAGGTTTTCCAGAAAGGGACTGGAAGGCATCTCCTGGGGGGCTTCAAACTGTCTGAGCGGCGCAGTTTAGTGAAAAGAAGGGAAAAAAATTACTTATCGGGAAGATTTACAGTAAATGTCAAATAGCCTAAATTTGTGTGAATTCATTAAAGAGATGCTTTACTACACCAAAGTGAAATAAATGGTTCAAAGAAAGAGTTTTTCTTCAGTTTTTATGATCAGTAAAAATTGACCTCAATCATCCAAATGATCTCTCTTCAGGCTCTGTACTGACTCATAAAATCTAATATCAGTAAACTGCCATTCATATTTTAATTTTGCTGCATAGTTGATCTTAATCTCAATTGACTCTCCTCTTTTACATTATATTCATCTCATAGAGGGCTGCTTGGTGTGTGTTGCCTCTTTTACAGTTTGATCTCAATGAGCCCATTTAAGGCAGTAAAACTCGATCAGTAACACAAGAAGTTCAACCAGTTTCTCCTCTGTGAAACAAGGGTTTGAAATTCAACTTCTGCCTTTTTTAGGTTTACCCATCATCAGCCTGGTTGACATGACTTCACATTTTTCAGGCTGGTTTGGAAACATGTTCAATAACAGCCACAGGAACCTTTTTAACATTAGGAATAATGTTGCTTAAAGCGATACTTCAGCATTTTGGCAAATTGGCCCATTTAGCGCAATTCATTAGTCATTTCAAACAGCATACTTACTTTTTTTGTGAGGGCGAGCTGTTGTTTATTCAGAGGTGAGTCGGGGAAGGTTTTCGGGACGGACACAATGGAAGTGGACGGTATTTTGGTTCCCCCTCATCAAACTCATCAAATACACAATCCAACAACCCCAAAACACTTTGGTGGGCAAATTATAATCCGCAAATTCACTACGCTGTGAAATATTAATGCAAAATTACCAGATTGAGTTGTTTATGCGAAGATTGCTAAGACGGAACTACTTGTCTGGGCGTAGTGCTTTCAAAAGACAAAGTAGTTCGCAGTATTTGCTCTAGTGTCGTAACGCTACAATATTATTTGTTGGTGTTCCACATCGTAGTGAATGTGCGGATTATAATTTGCCCACCAAAGTGTTTTGGGGTTGTTGGATTGTGTATTTGATGAGTTTGACTAGGGGGAACCAAAATACCGTCCACTTCCATTGTGTCCGTCCCGAAAACCTTCCCCGACTCACCTCTGAATAAACAACAGCTCGCCCTCACAAAAAAAGTAAGTATACTGTTCGAAATGACTAAGGAATTGCGCTAAATGGGCCAATTTGCCAAAATGTTGAAGTATCGCTTTAAAGTGTGCTGTATTGCAATGTTGCAATGTTTTTACCCTGCGCTTGTTTTTAAATCCTGTGTCTCATGTAGCACTTTGAGATTTGATTTTAAATGTAAAGTGCATTACAAATAAAATGTATTATTATTATTATAAATCCTTGAAGAAATATTCTTGGAACTAAATGTCCAAAGGAGTTATTGGAAGGATGTGGGTTTTTTTTTTGTCCTTCATTTTTTTAAAACAAAGCTTCCTCAGGCCCCTTATACATGACTTTTCCAGTGAAAATGAATTATGTCAGCATTTTCTCTTCAGAAAAGCTTTGTCTTTCCGCTACAGTTTACTGGATGACTGATCTAACTTGTGTTATATCATAACTGAGGTCCCTGCTCAAGAGTAGCCTTCAATTTAATTGTTACGATGCTTCAGTTTCACAACGGAACAGAAGGAGTTAGACTCCCCTATATAACGCCTAGTGACTCATGATCTTTTGTTTTTGCTGCTAGATTGAGCGTTTGCAGAACATCCATCTGCGTCGCGCCTACGAAGTCCAGAAGAAGCACATTTCAGAGAAGAACAAGCAGGAGGGGGGAGCGAGGGAAAAGCTTCTGTATCACGGGACCACCAAGGACAGCTGCGACTCCATCACAGAGACCGGCTTTAATCGTCGATTCTGTGGACAAAACGGTAAAGATCCCTATAGAATACTACAACTACTACTTCTCCCCTTCCCTCTCTGAAAATGTGGGCTCAGTATGTCTAATCTCCTGTTCATCTCATCCTCAGGAACTGCATGTGGTGCTGGTGTTTACTTTGCCATGAATGCATCTTACTCAGCGAATCCGCGCTACTCCAAGCCGGCTGCTGACAACTCTCAGGTCATGTTTGTGGCTCGAGTGCTGACCGGCATCTACACTCAAGGCAACAAGGACATGAACGTCCCTCCTCCTCGAGACAGCCGACGGCCCCACGACCGCTTCGACAGCGTGGTGGATCAAATGGTCATTCCTCAGATGTACATCGTGTTTCATGACCATCAGTCTTATCCAGACTATCTCATCACCTTCAAATGAGGAGGAAATAAAACAGCTGGTTTCTCTCTATAGGGCCACATTGTAACATATATATAATCTCAGGGTATCATTTGCAGGTAGTTCTTGTAGTTTAGTTAGAAACTGTGCCTACCAAAGCCATACTTTAAAGAAGAATTATTGTCTGTCTATTATTGACTTTCTATAGTCACAACCAAGGTGGTGTGATGTTGATCGCCTTGACAAATAAATGAACCAATAAAATGGCAACAAACCTTCAAATAAACTGTTTGTTTGCTTCAACTGTCATCAGAAAATAAAATTAGTACATATATTCCTTATTGGTATGAATAATTAAATAAAAAATACTAATTGAAGGGTTTAAAAATAAAAATTAGGGCTGTCAAAAATAACGCGTTAATTTATGTAATCAATCTTATTCAAATTTGTAACGCAGTTTAACGCATGCGCATCATGACAAGCTGTACGGCATGCAGCGTGGGGAGCGGTGACCCGCGCAGCGGCCTGCAGCGACGCATGCAGCGACGCATGCATGCAGTGACGCATGCAGCGCGCGGAGTGGCGTGGTGACGCGCGGAGCACGTGCAAATACACTGCACACACACAGACATTATGTGTACATGTTTTAGTTTTTTGAATATCTATTTTATTTGGAGCCTTAAATAAAAAACACGTGTTAAATATATGTAATCATCTCCTGTCGTTTTTTATTTAATGCAATACAGGAAATAAAGGGTATATTTCACACATAGCTGGAAATTGCGATTATTTGTGATTAATCGTGATAAATTAATTTGTAAGCTGTGATTAATCTGATTAAAAATTTTAATCATTTGACAGCCCTAATAAAAGTACATGAAAACAAAAAGTGAATGTGAACTAGAAATTTCCTAAAGAAATTTTACTTTGTGCCTGCCAGCTGCTGCTGACAGTAATGTGTGTGTGTGTGTGTGTGTGTGTGTGTGTTTGTATAACACCTCAATATTCACTGTGAGCTCTGAGCTGAGATCCGCAGGTGTGTGTGTTGCCATGGAGATCAGCTGCACTCAGCAGCCACAACAGTGATTCAGCAGGTTTTCATCCAGTTTGTATGGTTGAAGAAATGTTGTTTCTCAAGAACTGAGGGGTGAAATTTATTTATTTATTTTTTGATTTTCTGTGAGTGTGAGAAATCCTGAAATTTTCAGGTCTGTAGGATCGTCCATATAGCGGGAACCTAATTGTAAAAGTGTGAACTTTTTGGTTTGAGCAAATAAATCTCTCTCCAAAATGCATTGGAGCTGATGGGACAAAGTTCTCTACTCGCCTCAAACAAATGCATCTCAAGTGAGAAATGTCTTTGATCGACAAAACAATGAAAGCATTGTGAGAATCACAGAGACTGTAGCTACATTTTGATGTATAGTTTGTGAAGATTGACCCAGAAATATGGCCGTGGGGACGAGAGTAAAGCAGTTTTTTTTTTTTTGTTAAAATCGAGAGCCTCTCGCACTGTAACTGCCACTCTCCAATACACACCCACTATAAACTCCAAAAATGGTTGAAATTCTCAGCACACTTTAAAGCTCACAGTTGGAATTTGGTAGAATATAATAAAAAGAGGTTTTCACATCTGGATAGAGGGCAAAAATGACAATGTTTTAAAAGTTCAATGACATCTCTATGTGAAAGTATGGCGAAGCACAATGGACTTGATTGGGGATGATTTATTTCGTTTTTGTTTCTGGGCGATTCTCATCCGTTTCCATGGAGGTTCCTACAGGAATAATGGTGTAATATTGTGGAAGAAATACTCTCAGTGGAAAGACTGACGATTAGGTAATGCCCCCCAATCTCTCTCTCTCTCACACACACACACACACACGCACGCACGCACGCACGCACACACACATCTCTTGTTTTTGTTTCTGTTGTTACCTGTAAAATGAAAATAGTTACATTTTATGAACATTTTTTAGTCTTAGCAGACATCTAGAGGCACTATGTGGTATTACTGCAGGTTCTGT